>NW_017307392.1:236595-282541 GCF_000935625.1 Nanorana parkeri | reverse complement strand
CCAGCCTCCCAGCTTTTTTAGTTCAGAAAAAGGGACTTTTTAGCACAAAATATGTAGGCAAGTGGCCCTGCCATGCCCCATTTCCTGGGACCCTGAAGAATTAAAGAAGAACTATTGGGAGAGTAAAATGTACTCTTCCCAATTTCTTGAGCTGGAGTGTGACACTGCAGCTGTCACAAGCTTGCTCTATGGCTTGAGAATTGATCGCTCACGTCTTCCCCCTGCAGAGAGTGGTAACTGTCATTTACTGCTCGCCACAGTGACACCCCATCCCCTCTCTCTGTTCCTCCAGCGCTCATTGACAGAGAGACAGACGAGAGGGCGCAGGCACAGATAGTTATGGCTGTGGGGACCGTGGGGTGGATCACAACAATGTAAAAATATTGTTACCTCTACTTTTCTATTATACTTGTTTTCAAAATAAATAACAATAATTTAGAACTTGGATGAAGGGCTAAGCAGCATATAATATTTTAAGTACCTTACTTATTTTTTACAACTTAAAGTGAGGAGGAAAAAAAACAGGATTTTGGTCCAAGAGGGGGAAATCGCTGCAAATGAGGAACAATTGGGAGGGTGTAAAAAGCAAGACAAAGCTGTATAAGCGATATTGCTTGTGGCCAAGCATCTCCTTTTGGGTTAAAATTATATAAATGCATATGGATTATTCTGAGGTAAAATGGTTTTAGTTCTATAGTGTGCATGTTTTAATTTCACACAGACCGTAATTTAGAATTAGTCCAAAAAACATTTGTCTTTAATACTCTCTGATAACATTTCCATCTTGTGTATAAGTTTTTCTATTAAAAGAGAAGTAAGGCTAAATCTTTTTGTTTTGTCTTTACTTCTCTTTTGGGTCACAGATTTACTAATTTAGTTCTGTGACCCAAAGTCTGCATATAGGGGGCTAATATCTGCTATCATCTGACAGCATGGAGCCGCAGTGCAGCTCAAAAGAATGCCAACAATATTGTAGGGATTCACCCCGCTGCCTAGGTGACAGCTCTCTAGAGCCAGGGCTAGCTGTACCTGTCTCTCCCCTCCCCTCCCTTTACTTCCCTCCAGTGAGCTCTGGTGGAACAGAGCGGGGAGGGGGAAATCCCTGTGGGGAGCTGTGACTGACAGGCATGGCTCTCTACAGGGAAAGGAGGCAGTCAGCTGAGCACTCAATAGTTTCACGATCACTTTGCTCACGGTATAGATCCATTGTGTGACAATTGCATTGTCCCACACGATCTCTAAGCAAATATGTTGTCTGTTATTGTAATAAAATTTAATAGATTGTAATTTGCAGTTCTTAAAGAAAGGGGTAATAAACAAAAAGGGCTTAGTTATTTGAACTTTGGACTCCACAGAGGGGAGTAATTGTATAGAAAACCCTTCAAGATTTTAAGAGTATTGGGGAAGCATTGTTATGTGCATACAAAATGACAACGTCTCAAGTTAAAAATTTGTGCACAAAACAAGGTGAGCATTCCTTTGTGGCTAGTAATCTATACGTGCTGTCAGTGTTAGCACATTTCTGGGTAAGATTTTTTCTTGATTCAGGTGTTTGTTGACTTCCATCATTTGGTGATACTGTATTACAGTACATAAGAAACATAATAGAATTAGCTATGGTACTTGTAGTCTTTGACAAAATGCAAGCATTTTGTGAATGGGCATGTAGTGAAGAGCGGTGAGGTGACAAGAGCATTTTTATTGCTTTTATTGTTCAAGCTGCATCCCTCTCTCCCGTCAGTGGCCGGAAGCTCGCTATTATGTGTGGGTAGGTGGCATGCTGCAAGGTAAGATTTCTATACTTTGCAGTAGAGCTCCACACATGACATGCAACTTATTAATTATAATTTACACACCCAGAGCTGTGAGTAGGACTTTTAGTTTTAGGCCAGAGGTGACCTTAAGTTTTTCCCAACTGTTGATACGACAAAAAAAGTCCTATAATTACAAGCAATATAAACAGCTAGCTAGGTTAATTGTCATTGTTGTATACTCTCAGGAGTTGGAAGATGCTTAGATAAGGGCAGCAACTGTCAGACTTTCAATGGCACATTTTACCTTCAGGCTGAAGTATCAGACAATTGTAAACAGGCCTAATCATCTTTTAAAATAAGCCTGCACAATGACAGTATTTCAATATTTTTAATTTTTTACATAAGCGAAATCATGATTGGTTCTCTTTAAAACACACTGCATTAAAATTAATGAAAACATACATTTATTTAAAGAGTGTAGGAAAAAGTCTATATTTATTCTGTTTGTGTGGGTGAGGTTCTAGTGGCTTGATCAATATGCTGATTGGAATGTTTTGCATTCTTATCATACCATCAATCATTCTAAAATGTTTGTCTGTTGTTGTCATCAATATCATCACTACATCTGTGCTGTATAAGAGCAGGAGGTCGGAGGAAAGGACAGAGAACTATTTGGTGTATAGTTCACATGTTGTACACATGGTCTTTTTTTTATTATTCCATAATTCCATGAGCTGTCATTTTGTGTCTTTGCTAAAACCAACATAAACCACAGATGGCTGTCTGTGCATCCTAACATTGTAATTAGCTAGTATTGCGCTCCTCACCTTGCCCTACTCTTGAGATTTTTTTTCATTGGAGGCATTTGTACTAATGTGTACTAGGTGTTTATATAGTTGTACTAAAGTTATGTCCGCTACTTTGTGATTACCAACATGAAAAAAGTGTCCTACAGTAGAACAGGTAGTGGGGGGTGCTTAAAGACTTTGTGCTGCCTGAGTTTTGGGGTAATAAAAGCACCTCTCAACAAAATAGGAAGCATCACTTTTTTAGATTTAAAATGATAAATTTAAGCTGCCACTTAATCTGTGAGATCAGTATTTGATGAAAATACCATAAAAAAACAGATCATATTTGACAAAGGTCATGTTTGCGTGTATAGCAGGGAAAAAAAATCTATCTATCTATCTATCTATCTATCTATTTCCCGTCCCTTCCCAACTGCAGTGTCTGACACATTCAGCCGCACTAGCACAGTGGGAGGCAGCTCAGGACAGTGAGCCAATCGCAATCTACCAGTCTTTACTTTGCGATCGAACGGTAGATCGCAATTTACCTAATGGGCACCCCTGCTGTAACGATTTGTAACACATGCCACGTGTGTTTGTGTACTGCAGTGCCATTTATTGTGATTAGACCAAGATTATTATCCTTCTGTGACTCTGGATGGTAGAAAAAAGATTAAAGTATATCTAAAGCCCAAACTTTATTGTTTAAATTTTTTGGGGGGAATTTACTTTTTAAGGTTTGAATACAGTGAAGAGGATTTAGAACACATATCAGGTTTTTTGCTGCCTGTGTCCCCAGCCTCTCCAGCCTGTGGCTGCATAGTGAGGGCTTTTTCACACCATGTTCAGACTAGAAAAGTTTGTTCCCGGACCAAAAAAGCGTCTCAATGTATCCCTATGGTATTTCTGGGCTCTGTTCAAACCACAGCAGTCCATTCATTTCCAAACAAAAGAAATTACTGCTTGTCTCATTTTCTCTGGTCTGGAATGCATATAAACACAATAAAAATGCATGCAAACACACCTGAATGCACTGGACTACACCTGAAAACCCATTTTAATCTTAAAAAAAGCTGCAAAAACGCACTGCACTGCATTTGCAGATATGCTCCGGACATAGTGTGAACAAATAAAATAATAACACATGCATTTCAGTATTTTCATCCCAGTTAACTGTTCAAATAATGCTATAAAATTATGCTATTTTTTGGGCTAACTCCTCACATTAAAAATGCACGTTATTTTTTGTCATTTATAGGGTGGATATCATCAAGTTTTAAAACACAATTCTTCTTGTTTTTTTTCTTTTTTCCTTATCGCTGCTTTTTCACTTTTTTTCTCAAAAAATAGTTTTTAGGGCTTGTGCACACTGACTTCAATGCACCGCCATGCCCCCTACCGCCCCCAGAACGAAGGGGGAAGTTTAGTGAGCGATTTCTGTGCGACTGCAATTGGTGTAAACAAGCCCTTAGGCCCCGTTCACATTGAGCGATTTATCGCTCAGTAATTCCCGCGATATCGCGGCTATTTACCGCGCGATATCACTATTCAATGCTTTGCAATAGGGCAAAGGGTCCTGCTGTCGCGGGTCGTGTGTCGCTACAGCAGGACCCTTTTTGGAGCGGATTTTGCCACGATTCCAGCTTGCTCAATGCAAGCATTTGCGCGATATCCCATGACAAATCGCGCGATATCGCACAAAATGCAAATCGCGCGACAAACGCACGATTTGCGAATCGCGCAGTGTGAATGGGACCTTAGAGAGGAGAGGGACTTCTTATCATGTAAATAACAATTACAATGAGCTTTAATAAAAGGGCTGTTTTGCCTCGAATATGGAACTGCTTTGGAATTGGGAAAAAAAATTGGCAAATTACAGTATTTGCATCTGCCGAAATTCTCTGTTATTCATCAAGAGTTTGGCTTTTTTTTTTTTATACCAATCACTGGGTAAAAAAGAAGGGAAATTTCCTTTTCATAGGCATGCGATGGGCAGCATAGATATTGATTTTTTTATCCATGAGGATACCATCCTGTTTACTTACTATTCAGCATTGGTATCACTAGGTAGGAGGGGAGATTGTAGATTTATTTGTTTTATCTTAAATAAGTGTTTTTTTTTAAAGCAGCGATATGCGGCCTGTGGAGTTACAGAATCTCATTCTGAGGTCCCTAAATTTTAATATGTAATACATTCTTTATGGAACAACCTTGTTTTTGCTGTTAGAGTATTGACAACAATATGATTAGTGCACCAGAAAAACAGAACTCTACCATGGTTTGGGTGGACTGTACCACTGATTTAACCACTTCAGGGCTGCAAGATGTATATAAACGGTGTGGTCCTGAAGTGGTTATGCCAAGATCACGGCTTCTGCATCGCAGGGAGATCAGCACACTTCCATTGCCTGTCATTTGTCCAGTTGCTGTAGCTAGAGAAGAAGTTGATGAAGCACGATCTGTGCTTCATCAGCTTCAGTGGGGTCCATAGGTCACATTAGGGGTGTAATGTTCTTCTGATGTTTCTATAGAGAGGACCTGTCACTTACTCTGTGCTATCACATAGGAGGCTTGTTAGCTTGTGATAGCAATAAAGTTAAGTGTAAAAAAAGTTAAAACAATTATAGTGACATATAAAACATAAAAATATATATATATATATATATATATAAAGCCGTTCACCCCCACGTACACGTGCATACAAACACAATCGCTAAGTTAGGTGTGCCTACATGGGAAAACAATGATTGTACCACACATGTTACATATCGCCATAAACATCAGAGCGAGATCAATAATTTTCACTCACTAAATCTAAATTGATGAGCAGTAAAGGCTTTTAAAGTGTAGCCTATGGGCAATTTTGGGTATTGTAGTGTTTTGCCATTTCACGGGCATGACAATTTTAAGGTTTGACATGTTTGAAGCAGTAGCCGTGTTCTTGGTATAACCACTTCCAGCAGAGGACGTACGCTGGATGTGGTTAATCTTCCATTATTGAAATGAATCACATTCTATCCTGCTGTCCCTTGCAGTGATTCTTTCCTACCACAAGATGTCCTCAGTCTTTTTGTTTAAATGATGCTCTGTGTCTAACCCACTTCTTATGAGCCCAAGGCTGTCATGGACTCATTATGATGGCATCTTCACACAGCCTGCCCGGTGCTCACAGGTCATTACCGTTCAGTGTAGCAGTAAGGATTCCCCCGCACTATCAGTGGAGGAGACAAAGGTGGACCTGTAATGTAATTATCCTGGCCAGAAGACCTTTAGAAAAGAAGTATGCATGTATTTTTTTTAAAGTTCTGTGGGGAATAGGTTTAAGAATGAGTGTGTGTAAAAATACTAGACATCTGCTTCAAATGCGGTTGCCCTTTCTATGTTTGGGACTGCTTCTATAAACCACAGAACAAGCATAATAAAAATAGTTTTGCGGTTGTCCCACAAAGGTTGTAGTCAAATTTTAGAAAATATATATCAAAGAAAAAAATATAAATCAAAATGTGAATATACATTTAATAACATTGTTTTTCATTTCTCAACTGACCAAAGAGAATATGACTTGAAATTGGATGATCTACTGCTTAGATTGTAAGGATTGAAAGAGTACAATCCTCTAAATTTTGTTGGGATAATCGAGAGGGAGTCTGTGTCGTGATTGTTCTCCAAACCAGCGTGTTCAAGTATACCAGTGATATAAATAGAATAAAGTAGAATTAAACCTCCATGCTTTTTTTTGCTTATATCTACTGCTAGCAAATAGATTCTGAAGCTATTGTGAAGGATCATTCATTGTAAATACCTCTACATAAAAACACTGGTTTTCACTCTCCCAGTCAGAGTTGCACAAATTCTTATCCATTCTTATCCTAAACTTTTGAAAATATTTTTTTCCTTAACTTTTCCGATACTCTCTCACTATCTTTTTAAAACTTATAAATTCACTTAAAAAAAACTGGACAATGTTGTAGTTTCGTTTACTGAAACCCAGAATTTCATCCAAGGAGAGTTTACTGATAATCAGCTGATACTGAGGGGGATGGCTCTTCAGTCGATCTGCTAAGTCCAACTCTGAGATTCCTTTAGTTGTGCTAGATTATTTGCTACTGATTTCTATAATTGAAGAAAACCTGGTAAATGGGTCCAGCAGTGCAATTCATGATAAACATATATTTGTACAGTGTCAAGTGATTGTGTTGTCTGCCTGTGTTGTCTGAAGGAAACGTGTGCAATAAAGTATATTTTGTTTTTATGAGTGCACTGAACTACAGCCTGAAGAATGACTAAAAACATACAGACGGCATGAGACATCCTCGATCTGTCTTACAAACAATAAATATACTGCATTGCATGGTCCATGCTCTGTGTTGACAGTCTACTATGTTATTGCTCCTTTAAAGAGTGCTCAACTGTGTCCACAAACTAAAAACAAGTGGGCGAGGTCTGCTTTAAGATGGACATCATTCTCTGAGCTGACCCAACCTATCTGCATATACACTATATTGCCAAAAGTATTGGGACACCCCTCCCTCATTGGATTCAGGTGTTCCGAGAAAAATTCCTGCTACTAAATATTCCACGGTCAACTATTAGTGGTATTATGACAAAGTGGAAGCAACTGGGAACAGCAACTCATCCACAAAGGGGATGGCCACGTAAAATGACAGAGCGGGGTCAGCGCATTCTGAATCGCACAGCGCCAACTGTCTGCAGAGTCAATAGCTACAGACCTCCAAACTTCGTGTGGCCTTCAGATTGGCACAACATCAGTGCGTAGAGAGCTTCATGGAATGGGTTTCCATGGCCGAGCAGCTGCATCCAAGCCTTACATCACCAAGTGCAATGCAAAGCATCGGATGCAGTGGTGTAAACCACGCTGCTACTGGACTCTATAGAAGTGGAGACGTGTTCTCTGAAGTGACCAATCACACTTCTCTGTCTGGCTATCTGATGGACGTGTCAGGGTTTGGCGGTTGCCAGGAGAACGGTACTTGTCTTACTGCATTGTGCCAAGTTTAAAGTTTGGTGGTGGAGGAGGGATTATGGTGTCAGGTTTTTTTTCAGGGGTTGGGCTTGGCCCCGTAGTTCCAATAAAGGTAATTCTTAAGGCATCAGCATGCCAAGACATTTTAGACAATTTCATGCTCCCAACTTTGTGGGAACAGTTTGTGGATGGCCCCTCCCTGTTCCAACATGACTGCACCAGTGCACAAAGCAAGGTCCATAAAGACATGGATGGGCGAGTTTGTGGTAGAAGAACTTGACTGGCCTGCACAAAGTCCTGACCTCAACCCAATAGGCTTTCAGTTTATTTTTATTATGTTGGTCAATCAAAATGAAGCATGAAAAATATATTTATATGGAAGCTGATATTGCTTGACCCTAGCTTAAAATGCTAGACCCCAGGATGGCATTCTGGTCCAGTGCTTTCAATACTTTCTGAGTTAATGACATAGAAAGAGCCAGATTTCTTTATAGCCACCATAGGCTGTATCTCAGGGTGACAGAGCTGCCAGGGGCAGCAGACAGTCACCTACCTATGGTTGCTGACTATGTACCGTTTAATCTTTTAGTTTTTGGTGAACTGATGCAAAGTGGGAAAATTGTCTTTTTTAGCCTCTCTACCTCTAGTCTTGCCAATCCTTAAGCTGGGTTATCAGTGTGAGAACTCGCTTCAAATGGTAGTGCATTAAGCACAGTCCCACAACTTATTTTTAAGGGCTTCTTTGCCCACTTTTATTGACTCAAAACTCAAAAGTCCACACGGGTTTTCCCTCACAGGGGTTTTCACACACAGTACTGGCAGCAAAAACACAGATTAAGTTTCTTGGCTTTTACCTTCAGCATCTTGCCTCATTGACCACTGGTCCTCTATATTTGTCTGTTTGTTTCCCAGACTAGGCCCAACTGCTTCTCTTAGTCACACAGGTACCTTTTCCAACTTATTTTCCGCTCAGGCTGGTTCTCACCACACAGGTGTATTGCTCCCCAGTCCGCCAGACACACAGACTGTTTGGAGCCCTCCTGACTCTTTCACAAAGACCTCCTTTGTCAATGGTGTAACAACTTACTTAGCAGTCTGGAAAATCTTATGGAGGCCCTAATGAGCCAGCTTGCTTCAGCTGGGCTTGTTACTTCTAAGCCTCCAGCCCTCTCAAAACTTCCCACTAGAGGACGAATTTCAGTATTACACTTGAAACTGGGCCATAAAAATCTGCCATCCTGGCTATACTCAGACATCTTTATCTGCTCGCTGCCACAACGGTTATATTTTCTCCGTTCAACTTGTGGGCTGAACTAAGAACATATAACAGATTCCTCCATCAATGCTAAATAGCATGGATAGAGGAATCCCCTGATGTTATGCATTGTATTTTACAAGCTCCATTCAGCTGAGAATTTTCCAACCTGCTCCTTTGTTAAGCTGATCGAGGGATGCCGGGCAGAAGGGTGCTGGGAGGTGCACTTACTGTGCAAATTTCGGCCAATTCATCAAGAACAAGCTGAAATTTGATCCGCTTACAGCCTACTTTAGTGGCTATGATGTCTAACCCTGTGAGTGTGATTCTAAGACTAGTTAGCTAACAAGAATAGGAAGTGGAATGTAAAGGACCGTTAGCACAGGTGGGAAGAAAGTGTAAGTCTGCCCATGGCCCCAGAACAGGGCAGCCATCAGGGGGGTACGGCCGATACTCATGTAAGGGGCCCAGGCAGCCTGGGGGGCCCGCCCAGGTCCCTTACATAATTATCGGCCGGCGGTTAAGGGCGAGGAGGTGGAGGACTGGCCCTAGCCGCGCAGGACCCCAGCATTGCCGCTCCAGCGGCTTCGAGATAAGCTGGGGCCCCATCAGCGATGCTGCTCGTCTGATGTCGTACTGGCCGGAAGTGACATCATGTTAGTGACATGATGTCACTTCTGGCCTGTCCGGCGGCAGATGAGGCCACGTGTGCAGGTAAGAGGAGGTAGGAAGGAAAGGAGGGAGGGGAGGGATGCAGCCCTGACCAGCCCACCTAAGACCCCTTCAGAGCCCACCATAGACAGTCTCAGATGGGCTGTGCAGCTCTGCAGGGTCACTCTCAGTTGGGTCCTGTGTCCAGCGCGTCGCCAAGCCCTGCGTCCAGCGCGTCACTAAGCCCGTGTCCAGGGGGGGGGGGGCCCGGCCTAAAGCCGTGTAAGGGGCCCCAAAATTTCTGACGGCTGCCCTGCCCCAGAATGTATATGTGTCCAGTGAAGTGAAGCTGATGTCAGAACCCCTAATCTGTACATTGCTTGGGTCAGTGATTGTGAATCTTGAATTAACAGTATAAATTATAAATGTACCTTAAGTCACTGATCACTGCAAAAATGTAGTTTCACATATGCCTGCAGGTACACACATTTACCTACATTATGGGCACACTTCTTGAGTTGCGTTTAAAGAAGTAGTTGGTTCAAAAATGAAAACATTAGAAAACACAGATGACTGCAGTTCTTACCGGCAGGGCCAAATTTACTCTCTCTGCTGCACCAGGTTCCTCTATGCTAACAAGCCCCTGTGTGATGGCATTTGGAGGTGACAGGTTCTCTTTATTTAATCTGTCACTTCCAATACAGGAGTTCTAGCACAGCACTGTGGGTGGGGGGAGAGGGTTGCATTGGGGGGAGGACAGACGGCCAGGCTGCATACAAGTGATCTTGGCGACATGGCTGAGATCACTTGTAAACGAACGAGCGGCTTCCCCACTGTACATTTCGCTCTGCTGGCCCAAAGCAGAGCTAAATGAAGAAGACAACTACCCGCCTGGCTCCCGGAACTTCATGTCCGGGCGTTGGGCAATATGAATCTCTGCCGCCCTATGGGCTTGGTTGGCCTTGTGGGAAATCCGGCCCTGCTTACCAGTGTCAGATGATTCAAGGTTGTGTTCAGTTAATTTTACTGTGTATATGTTTGGTGAAACTGGAGAGGACTAATGCTAAACCATCTTTGACATTTTTCATCAAATGCTAGTTATGTTTTGAATGCCTGTTCTGTGTGTCTATACCTTCAAACACAGCTGTTCTGTAAAATGTTTGTGATTTTTACAAACCATTCATTCACAGTTGGATAATTTCCAGGTGCCAGAATGCCAGGGATCCTAAACTTTTATTGCTGCAACTGGCGTATTTTATATTTCTGCCATTGACAGCCTTTTCCTTTTGTGTTACATGTTTTTGCCTACCCATTTATAACATGCAAAAATTGAGCTATAAGGAAAATCTCTATATATTTTACCTTATAGAGATATACAGGTGAAACTCGAATAATTAGAATATCGTGCAAAAGTAATTGCAGTAAGTGCTGCAAAAGGGGCCCAAACCAAGTACTGAGTACATATGCATGCTTGTACTTTTCAGAGGTCCGATATTGTTCTATGTACAATCCTTGTTTTGTTTTTTTTGGAAAACATTTTTATTGGTTTTGTCAATAAAAAACAGAAAATGTATCATGTTACAGTGTTGCTTTTGTCGCATAGTCAGATAACAACTAGTATAGGCAGTACATCGATCTCTAGGTGATACAAAGGTATGAAACAGCCATACACAAGAGTATTGAATAAATCACGGTATGACTAGCCAGTGAGGCTTTATACAAGAAACCTTGATGTGATATAATGGTAAGGGCGATAGCCCGGATGAAAGCCATAAAGAAAACGTAAACCCAAACATAAGCAAGCATGAGAACAAAAACAATAAAACAAACACGCACATGCTCTACATTGCTTCTAGTAATTGTGGTATAAAATTCAGATGTCGTATCCCTGTCCCCGAGTCCTATAGTTAGATCGGCTTATTTTATTCCCCAGACACACCTGCCCTAATCGGCAGTGACACGATGTATCTCCAGTGCCTATGCTATAGTATATCACCCCCTACCTTTGTGTCTGGTTTAAGAAGTAAAATAGAATAGAATGTCCCCTCGATCACTGTCTATTTGGTTGTTGCAGATTGTCTAGTAGACGGCATGTGGAGAACTCGAAGGGGGAAAGCAAGTGTTCTCTTTCCGAAGGGGAATACTCCACTGACATGAAAGGTAACCACCTGTCATAGAATATGGTTGCTCCTTTCTCATTGTGCAGGTTGAGGGTGGCGTCCAATCTTTCTAGATGGAAGAGGTGCAGTAGATCTTCCTTGAATCTCTTTATTGTTGGAGGGAGGGGTGACAACCATTCCCGTAAAATGCATCTCCGAGCCACCTATTGGTGGAAAAGGGAGAAAGTGTCTTGGATCAGGGGGATGTCATGACATCGATTGGATGAGAATAAGACTATGTCGTCTGCGAACAGCATCTCCATTTGGGACAACTTCGTGGAAGGGGATTAAGTGTGTGTTCGATGTTTGGGAAATATTCCCGATCTATCCTCCCTCTTAACCATAACTGAGTTAAAATCACCGCCCAAAATCTTATTAGGGTTATCATCCCGCAGAACCCATGATGTGATCTCCTGGAAGTATGTTTCTGTAGGCGCGTTTGGAAAATAGAAGTTATATAGTGAGAGGGACTTATCTTGTATGTTAAGTTTGACCAGTAGTTGTCGTCCTGCAAGATCCGTTTCAGTGTGTATGACAGAGTATTTAAGGGATTTGTTGAATAAAATAGCCACCCCTCCCCTTCTCCCCACCGCAGGGGAGCTCAGCACTTCTCCCACCCATAGCTTGCGCATGCGCTGTGCCTCTATCTGAGGGAGATGTGTCTCCTGTAAGAGTACTATATCTGGCTTAAGTTTATGGAGATGACGGAGTATCATCATGCGTTTGCAGGGGAGCGCAGACCATTAACATTCCAGGAGATCACATTGACATCTTGAGACATTGGGAAGTAATAGCATCGTCCAATACATTGCAGCATATTAACCATAAAGTGCTATACCATATAACAGAGGAAGGCATATGAAATGGACAAACAGTTCTATATGTTTGGGAAGCTAACGGCTTTAACGGCGACACAAAGATATGGACATCTGGCAAGACATGAAGAGTACGTATCGCTGACATAGGGGCAGCAGATGCCCGATGTACGCAAAAATAGAGCATGCAAAACAAAAAGTAAACTAAACAAAACCATAACCATGGTGCATTAAACAGGAGTATGAACCACAGCTGGGATCTTAAACAGTCAATACATGACTTCGCTTTCTTCCTAGAGAGCGTTGCAGAGCTTGCTCGGGGCGCTCCGCTAGGCCAGGACCCGTGGCAGGGGTGAAAAAGGTTTGCAACAACCGGAGCTCATATCAGAACAGTGATGAACGATGAAGGGGAAAGGAGAAATGACATGTCAATACGCGTCGGGCGCTCCAAATAAAGGTTGCCCAGGTAGAAGTAGAGATGGGGCCGACCGGAGTTACCAGGGGGAGCCGTAAGCTCGATAGGAAATAGGTGGGGAGTGGCGTAAGGGAGCTAACGGGGTTAACGGGGCTAGCGGGCCTCTGACAGGACTGCTACTCACGATTATTCCGGGGTTCTGGTCAAGCCCCAGGGGGAGTCAGGTGAAGGGGTCGGATTCGAGTAATCAGGATGAGCCGTGTCCGGTGTTTCTTCCGCGTTGGTTGGCGGTGGTGCAGAGAAAAGGTAAGTGCACACTGGAGTCTTCCATTGTAGGGGGATGATTGCTACCGGACTCAGGGAGAATCCGAAGGGGTCATTGGAAGACGTGCTGTGGTTTTTCTCACCGGGGTGGCGTGTCTCGGGGGTTCTGGAGATCTAATGCTCGTTGCGGATGGTGTACCGTTGTCCGCTTGTTCCAGAAATTTAATAGCCACATCCGGGTCTTGAAAGGCACGTTGTTTACCGTCCGCGGACTGGAAGCGAAGGGTGGCCGGGTATGCAAGAGTAAAGCGTACCTTCCGGTGATACAGGAGGGAGCATGCCTTTGCGAACGCCTTCCTTCTCTTTGTGACCTCGACAGAATAATCCGCAAAAATGAGGAGGCGGTTATCATCCAGTTGTAGATTCTTCTTGGCCCTGAATGCTTGGAGAATCTCTGAGCGGTCATTGTAGTCTAGATACCTCACTATGACCGGGCGAGGGGTTTTCCGATCTGGGGCGGTAGGTCCCACCCTGTGTGCCCGTTCAACTCTGCAGGGAGCCTGTAGGCCCAGTAGATCCGGGATGTTGTGCGCACATATGGTAGGCAACATAGAGGGGTGATATGTTTCCGGGAGGCCTATGATCCTCAGATTGTTTCGCTGCGAGCGGTTTTCCAGGTCTTCAACGCGGTCCACGAGTATTTGAATGTGGCGGTGAGCTGATTCGATTTTTGAGGAAGAGGATTCTGTTCCTTCTTCCAGGAGCACAATGCGATGTTCCGCCTCAGACAGCTTCTGGGCCTGGGTCATCAGCTCATGCCGTAAGGTTTGTATTCCCTTTGATACCGCCTTCTGTACCACGTCTTGGATGGTGGGTTTCAGTAACTTGGCTACTTCTGCCGCGATCAGGCTATGATCGGTCAGAGCCGGCATGTCCTCATCGGAGGAAGCGGTGAGATCGGGTCGCTCCGAGGCCTCAGCCATCTTGGAGACTTGTGATCTTTTGCCGCGTGTTGGCGTGGGTTTACCCCTGGGTGTGTAGCGTCGCTTGGATAAAAATTTCTCCTTGTGGGACGGCTATAAAGAGCGTTGCATTGTAAGGGTCGTACCCTGGGGGGGTCCGGAGCGGGCGTCCGTCGCGGTCTTGTGCAGGGACAGCGGGTTCCTCCTGCCCGGGGTCGCTCAGGGCGGGTGATGGCCTCGGGTGGCAGTGCCCGTGGTCGTACTGGGCAGGCGCGGTGTGGATTGCCATAGGTGTTCGGTGAGCTGCAATATGATTTTATATTAGATATTTGGCCCTGGCCGCGCGGGAGCTTTAGTCTCTGCTGCCGCTACATCAGGCGCCGGAACCGGAAGTCACAATCCTTGTTTTATTGATTGCATGTAATAATCTACTTTTTTGAGGTTGTGGATTGGGGTTCTTGGGGTTTTCATGAGCTGTAAGCCATAATCATCACAATTATGACAAATCACGGTTTGAATTATCTTGCTTTGCATGTAATGAGTCTATCTCATATATTAGTTTCACCTTTTAAGTTGCATTAGTGAAATAAATGAACTTTGCACGATATTCTAATTATTCGAGTTTCACCTGTATAAAATATAAAGACTTTTCAAAAAGCCACAGAGATGTTTATGCTCTGTATGCTCTCAGACACAATGATATTTAAAGCTGGTTTTATGCTGTAGATAGACACTAGAGGTTTTGCTTAAACACACTCATTTCTCCAAATTGGAGCATATTAATTATGGAAACTATGTTCCCAGAAGACGGCAACTCTTGCCTCATAGAACAGGCAGGGACCATCAGCTCTTTCTTAATTAGGGAGAGGCTGCCTTGTAAAAACTTCCTCTTCAGGCTCTCCAGGGACCAGCCTGCATATAAGCACACTGACAAGCAGAATTAAAACGGTCTGTACATTGTACAGTGCATAAAACCTTTCATAATTGCACAGTATTTGACATCCAGGTACTAGAATATAATAAGAGTAATTATTAATTAGTACTTAAGTGGGATATAGAGAGAGGACAATATTAAATGGCACCGAACCCCCCAAGGCTGGTGTCGGCAGACATTTTTGGAAGGTTAATCAATAGGTATTTCTATGTATTCTTTACATTGCTCTAGGTCATACATAGAGTACTTGGTCACTAGGGATGTCCCAATACCACTTTTTAACAACTAAGTACAAGTACTTTCCCTCAGGTACTTGCCGATACCAATTACTGATACTTTTTCTAAAACAACACAGACTGATGATTTAGGGCAGTTTCTCACCAGGCCTAAATACAGATATCACCAGAACTAAATTCATGTCCCCAAAGCAGAACACATGTCCCTAAGGCAGAATAGTATTCTGCTTTGGGGACATGTATTTTTGAGAATACATGTCCCCAAAACAGAATTCATCTCACCGGGATGCGTGTCGATCTCACCCGGGTGACATGCGGGCACTACACCTCGCCGGCAACTTCCGTATCCGGACCGGCGATGCTGTGCCCCGGTCTCTTCCACCGGCAGACCGTCTGCAATAAAGCACTAGCTGACTTGTCAGACTTTGGTAGAAGAATAACTGTATAAGCACTTACATGTAGATCTTGGGACCAGAGGATGGACGGCCAGTGTGGAGGATCGGGACACGCGTGGTGTGTGCCCGAATCTGGCTGGTGTACTGCCTGGGGACGTACATCCACAAAGTGAGAGAAGGCTGTGAGCGAGGAGGGGAGAATGGGAACTCAGTCCGTGGCACCGCTGTGTGAGTCAGGGAGCTGAGCGGTGTGAGGGAGACTCAGCGGTGTCCCGCTGTCTCACATGTCAGTTCATCACTCACGGACAATCCACATTTACAGATCATCTCAACAACAGTTATCCATCAAACAATTCATCACATGCGAGCATGACCATGTGGTCTATGGGTTGAAATGTTCATGCGGCTTATTATACATTGGACACACCATCCACCCTCTAAGAAAGAGGAAAGGCTATATACTTTTATTACTTTTTTTGTTTGAGCAATATACAGACATCCCAACTCTCCCGGATGCTCTGGGAGTCTCCCGATATTGGATAGCGGCTCCCGGCCGTCCGGCAGAGAAACACTTCCTCCCGGAAAGGTTTATCTGCTTGATCGTAATGTACCCGCCCACTGCTGCTGTCAATCAGCAGAGGCGGACATGAATTTTTCTATCAGGTCCTCTTCTGGTGATTGAAAGCAGCAGAGGGCGGGCGCAATAGCTAGTTTGCTATTGGCTATTGCAAAGTGCAATAGCCAATAGGAATCTAGCTATGCATTCTTATGCCTTTTTTTAAATATTCTGACGACTGCAACTGTCAGAATACTAAAAACAAAATCAGAAAAAAACCTGCAGATAGCAAAGAAGCTATTGCTTCATGTGCTGTCTGCCATCATTTCAGGGGGGTGCTCTCTCCCAGCCCCCCCCCCCCCCCGCCGCGGATGGGGGGGGGGGCGTAGAGGGCACCTCCCTGAAATGAGAAGGACACCTCCCTGAAATGGCTTCTTTCAGGTTGGGATCCCTGAATATATTAAAACCTTGATGCCTCCTCTGTATCCATCAGATAAAGATCAGGTCCAGAGTGTCCCTGATCTGCATCTGACCTGTCTCAAAGTACCTGCACACAAAAGGTGAAAACATGGAAATGTTCTATGCAAGTGCTTTCTGACTAAATACTATGACTGGATATGTGGTCTGTCTTTGTGTTGTGACTCCATTGGCATTTTATCTATCTTTTATTCTTTTTTCCAAACATACCTTTTTATTAAGATTATACAAATTACAGAAGTATAAAGATTTGGAGAGTAGAAATATAACAAGACAGTGTAAGTAGCAATTAGTACAATAAAGTACCAGTAGGTCCAATTAGACATGTGCAATTTTGTTTCGGAAAGATTAGTTATTCGGACTAATTTTCGGAGATTCGTATGTATCCGAATTTCCAAATGACAGAAATGACGAATGCAAACAAATCCAAAGTTCCGATTCCGATTCGTTTGTGGACGAATTTTTGTTGCAGTAAAGTGACATTAGAGAAAATAATGTTTGTTTTTAAAATATTAGTCTGCAGAAGAGGGGGAAAAAAAGCGTGGGGTTTCCTCCCAATTCATACTAGAACCTTTAGGCCTGGTAGGGATGTTAGGAGGGTCCCCCCCAAGCTAAAACCAAACGTGCGTAGGGTTCCCTCCAAAATCCATAACAGGCCCCTTAGGTCTGGTAGGAATTTTAAGGGGGAACCCCAGCCCCCCCTCAAAATGGGGGAAAAAACAGTGTTGTCCCCCCTAACATTCCTACCAAACCCTTGATCCGAGCACGGGCCAGGCAGGGAAGGGGGCGCGATCGAGCGGGTACACCAATGCATATAAGCCTCCTTGCCTGCAGGCCTCCACAACCACCGAGTCAGGGTTGCAGGGAAGAGGACCTTGTGCCCATCGGCATGGGGACACCTTCCCAATGCCGAGGGCTCAATCGCCCCCCCCCCTTTCCTGCCGGGCCTGTGCCAATTATATAAACATAAGAAATTGTAATAGAAAATAAACAAAACAAAAAACTAAACACTTGGCATGGTAAAGCTATCCTAACAAGTTGGGAGATCAAATAGGATAATAACAAACTAAGATCTCTGTTGTGTTAGGGGCATATTATTATAAGCTTAGAACTAATAAAAGGGCAAATATTACATGACACCTGGCTACAAAGCCATACCTTCCACACAGAGAAATATTTCGATAAAGTATGATTTATTTGTTTTTATTGCAAAAATATACTCAAAATTAGAACTTTCATTTGAATAATGTAAAAGAAGATGAAATAATGGGGGTTGGGATTGTTTCCAAACTTTCATGACACATCTCCTTGCAGCAAATTGAGAATGCATAAAAAAGGGCCATTCAGTCATACAAAATTGATCAGATTCTAAATTTTGCAAGGCTAAAGCGGGGTTAGGAGGAATATATCTACCTAAAACCGAAGAAATAGAGAAATGTTTGAACCCAGAAATTCTTCACAAATGGACATGACCACCACATGTGGAATAGGGAACCTCGCTCACCACAACCTCTCCAACAGGTAAGGTCTTTATAATTATTTAACTTCACCATCCATAAAGGAGTATAATACCATTGTAATAAAATATTTTGAGAAGGTTCCCAATGTGCTGTGCAATGAGAAGCTTGACGAGCCCACCTACATTCAGTAGATCATTGGGCATCCGAATAAATTTTTCCTAATTCTGTTTCCAATTGAAGAATCAATTTAAAGTTAGTAAACGTATCATGACTGGATAAAATGCTATAACATAAGAAGATAGCCTTAACTGATGGATGGTGGTACGAATGTCCTGTTACCGGTACTAGCATCGGTATCAGGACCGATACAGGGCATTTTGACAAGTGCTGCAGTACTTGTCAAAATGCCCCGATACATAGCGCCGAAGCTTGCGCTATGGTTTTTTTTTCTTACCTCGTCGAGCGTCACTGCTGCTCTGGTGGGCGGAACAGCAGTGATGCGACGCTCCTCTTCTGCTCAGCGCCGTCCTTCAGTTCCCGGAGAGCAGCTGCGAGTCAGCGCTGGTCCGGTGGGAGGAGCTCCAGGTGAGATATTAATTTAGCTGGCCAGCTAAATTAGGACCCTCTATGTAGTACATATAGAGTACACACTGCTAATACACTGGAGGCCATAGATATACAATTCTCCTCTGCTAACATGAATGGATTAAATGATCCATATGTAGCCCTGTACTATGGATCATTTAACCCATGCATTGTTGCAGTGCACTCTATATGTACATAGATTTACAATTATCCAATGCTAACATGAATAGGTTAAATGATCCGTAGTACATAACATGTAGTTGTACTACGGATCATTTAAACGATTCATGTTAGCAGTGCAGAATTGTAAATCTATTGCTGCAGTGCATTCTATATATAGTACATAGTACATGTACAGATTCCCAATTCACGGCAGCAATAGATTTACAATGATCCCCTGCTAACATGAATGGGTTAAATGATCCGTAGTACAACTTCATATTATGTACTATTATGTACTACGGTTCATGATTTAACCTATTCATGTTAGCAGGGGATAATTGTAACTATTACTGCAGTGTATGGGACATGTGTGCTGTATATGTGCTATAGATTCTTGGTTCTCAAATAGTGGGTCGTGACCCAAAAGTGGGTTGCGACCCTGTGTTCATTGGGTTGCTGCATGCCTTCCACTCTTCTAGGTGAGGGCTCCTCTGCCTCCCCGTAGCACAGCACTGTCAGTTCTTACACCAAGCAGCCATTCAAAATATGCTGCCCAGCACCGAGTGTCAGCTTGAGGTGGGATGGGGCTATGGCTGTGAGGGAGCTGCGTCCATGCATGCATTGCTTACAGCTCCCTCACGTGTTTTATAGTAGTGCCTGGACTGGACCGATGTTACCTACTGGCTCCCGGCACCTCTACAGGGTGTGCAAGGGAGCTGTACAAGCAATGCACATATGGATGGAGCTTCGTCACAGCACAGCAGCCCACAATGGACCCCAGGCCAAGGATCCACTCCAGTTCTCGTTAGGTAGGGAGACTGGGTGGACCTTAAAAAAAAATATTAAAAAATATTTTGGAGTGTGTATGTGTGTGTGAATGTCTGTGAGTGTGTGAGATTGAGTCTGTGGTTGTATATGTATGTCAGTGTTTTTGAGGGCCCATTCACACTAGTACAGTGCGTTAATCACTCAGTACTGTTCGATTAATGCACTGTACCACGCAGTCGCACCTACTATGCATTCTGGTGTGGGAGGTGTGTTACGTTGCCATTTATTTGAATGATACCCCAAACACACCTCCCACCCACAGTTCAATTTAAATATTATATGCAGTTAAACACCATTTTTGTGCCCAGCCCCCATGCAGTGCTGCAGTTCTAACCTGCTGTGTCGTCTTCTCCGTCTGCTTCAGCCACTCCGTGTCACAGCCTTGTCATCTGCTCCATTCTGACCTCTTCTCCAGCTGATTGGCCGATTGGATGATGACAGGCTACCTCACCAGTCACTCCAAACTGGTGAGGAAGCCTGTCAATCATCCAATCGGCCAATCAGCGGGAGAAGAGGTCAGAATGGAGCAGATGACTGACGACTGCGGCCATCTTGTTTCATTGAAGACGCTATGGATGTCCTGTGTGCAGTGGTTTCGGTTCCTTGAAGATGGCAGACGTGGCACAGGTACTCGTTTTTTGTATCGGAGTATTTGCACGAGTATGAGTACTCATGCAAATACTCGGTATCGCCGCAGATACCGATGCTTGTATCGGTATCGGAGCATCCCTAGTACATAACATGTAGTTGTACTATGTATCATTTAAAGTCACCTGTCCCTTTTAGAAAAAGTATCGGTAATTGGTATCGGCAAGTACATGATGGGAAGTACTTGGTCCTGAAAAAGTGGTATCGGGACATCCCTAGATGGTGGCATGTAAAGTGATCAAGAATCTTTCTTTATATTTATAAAAATCTGTCTTAGAAATAGCAAATTTCTGTTGCAAAACGGAGAATGGGATCAGTGAATCATCATGAGATAGATCTCCTAGACATTGTGCTTTGCCCCCAACTACTCTGGAATAAGACTATTCATCACTTTCCAGTGTAGACCAGAAATCGTCCTCACGGGAGTGTGTCATCTAATTCCATGAGAGAAGCTCTATACTCTAAGTGAAGCAACAATGGACAACAAGAGAGATGACCAAAGGTTTGAGGGGGCTGGTAAGTAGGCACCTAAAATAGAAATAAGATCTTTACCCAACATCGCCTCTTCAATATGAACCCACATCTTAGTGGAGCATGGGGCCCACAAAAATCATAGTTGGTCTAAAAGAGCTGTTCTATAATAACTTAAAAGGTTGGGGGCACCCATTCCTACATTCAACGCGTGTCTGTAAAGAAGAAGTCTATTGACTCTATGATGTCTATTTTGCCACATAAAGTTATAAAAAATAACTTGGATTTTTTGAAAAAAATATCCAGGGGTTGGTATCACCACAGTGCAGAAAAGATATATACGGGACAAAATCATAATTTTAACTATTGCTTACCTGCCCAGACAAGTTACATACTAATGGTCATATTCTTTACACGATTGGGCGATCTTAGAGAGCAGTGGGAGATAATTAGAGGAAAATATAAGTTTGGACTAAGAAGGAATATTAATTAATAACTAAGGAACATGGCCTGTGGTCCATTGGTAGGGGAAACAAGACTGTAAGGAAGATTTAAGGTGCTCAGATATACCCATTCCCAGTGATTTAGTATCATTAACTTTATAATATAAAATTTTACCAAATTCCACAATTGCAGATTGAGCAGCTGGAAGAGATTTATGGACTTCAGATAGAGCTAAGATAACATCGTCCACATAAAGCTCAATGGTATGTACATCTTGGTCAATGCATATTCCCTGTATTTGTGTATTAGACCTAATGGATTCGGCAAAAGGTACCATTACAAGGGCAAAAAGGAGATGGGAAAGGGAACAACATTGCCTGGTACCATTATACATTTTAAATAGATTAGAAAGATGGCCAACTGAATAAACTCTCGCACTCGGTGTAGAGTAGAGAGCCATAATAGCAGCATGAACAAGGTCAGTAAAGCCAAAATGCCACAATACATTCAATAAATAACACCAATGCACTCTATTGAATGCCTTCTCTGCCTCTAAAGCAAGAAGCAGAGAAGGCATTCGAGTTTTCTCCATCCATTGGATCAAATTGAAAAATCTACGTGTACCATCTGGAGCCTGTCTCTTATGTACAAATCCTACTTGATCTTCCTTAACTAAGGAAGGGATCAGTCGATGAAGTCTGCCCGCTAGAATTTTTGCATACAGTTTGATATCTGTATTCAAAAGTGAAATAGGGCGAAAATTAGCAACATTAGTCACCGGTTTAGGAGGTTTCGGTAATGTTACAATGACAGCTTCTAAATTTTCTGCTGGAAACCTGCCAAAAGTCATAGCCAGATTTTAAAAAACGCTGTAGAAAGGGAACCAAAAGATGATCAAAAGCTTTATAATATTCATTACTAAAACCATCCCCACCCAGGAATTTCCTAAAGGAAGTTGTTTGATAGCTGGATCTGCTTCATCAGCTTCTTCTCTCTGGCAATAGCAGTCAGATGACTGACAGTTGAATGCGGAAGTGATGTATTACACATCACTTCCGTATTTACAGTACGGAGGGAGTTCAGCAAGGAGGAATATGCTGATCTCCCTCCCATCTACCTCCTGACACCCTCCCGAGCTGGTCCTGGGATAGGGTAGCGGATCCCGAGTTTGAAGGTGAGGGTGCAGGGGGGGCGGCGGCACTGCAGGAGGGGGGGGGGCGAGCAGCCACAACATAAAAGCGATCGGCGGCTATAGAGCCGCCAAGCGTTTGTATGTGAAACAACAGGTAATGGCTGTGCAGAACAGACAGTTTTTTTCTGCCCGTGCGAGCAGGAAAAAAAAGCCGTCTAATTACGGCAACCCGCCAATGTGAGTTTGCCGTCCGTCTGTTTTTTCACAACGGGCGGACAGCAAGCAGTTAATAGCCATATTTAGGTAAAAACATCAATCATAAAAGCGGTGGACTGTTAATACAATAAAAGAGCAATGATATATAGTCCCCAGGAGAACTTTGATCCTCCATATTATAGGGCAACAAACTAAACAATTCTAACATGCCAAGTGTGACTATAAAATCAGAAAAAATTATAAAAAAGAAAAACTCCACCTTGAAAGTAAAAAGTAACCAGAGTAACAGTATAAAAAACATAACTACCTAAAAAATTACAATAGGTACACGAGGACAGGCTAAGTGAGAGCCCATAGCTATCATCCTCCAATGTCAGGTAGTAAATGGACTTCAGAGTGACAAAGAAGTATCATAACATACCTAAGGCATTAATTAACAACAGGTCAAACAAAAACCATGTAGAAATCAAGACCACTCCTTGTTGAGCTTTTGTCCACTAGTGTGGGAAGAAGAAGGTGAGCCAGGACCCTGCAGCCAGCCCCATAGATTCAACAACTCCAGGCCTTTCTCGGGAGATTGGATGACATGAAGAGAGTTCTCTTGATGGATCAGGAGCTTACTCGGAAATCCCATCGGTATGGAACCTGATGGTCACGTAAGATATTGGTCACCGGAGCAAACTCTTTTCAAGCCAGTGCAGTAGCAGGTGAAATGTCAGCAAAGAAAGAGATGGAGCTATACGGATTCGGTAAGGTGCACAATTTCCTGGCCTCCAACAAAAGCCTCTCCTTGATATGAAAATAGTGAATTCAATCGAACACATCATGAGGAACATTTTCAGGAAGATGTTTAGATTTAGGAATCTGATGTGCTCTATCGATGAGAAGGTCAACAGGAGTATGTGACGTAGGCAACAATTTAAACAACTGAAGAAGATACTGAAAAAGGTCAGCCTGTGTCACCGACTCTGAGATGCCTCTAATCTTAACATTGTTCCTGCGGGATCTATCCTCCAAATCAGTAAGTTTTTCTTTTATCCACTGGATATCATCATGTTGTTCAGAATGAGCGTCCACCAGGTCTTCCATCTTTCTCTCCAAGTGATCCACCCGTTCCCCCAGCACATCAACTTGAGATTGACTCTGAGGGTACTTCTGCAAAGTGGTTTGTAAGGAGATAAGCAGGACCGATTCAGAGGCCAGAGAGTCAGATGCAGGGAACTGGGGCAGTAAGTCCTCCGTAAAAGCCAAGGCCTAAGGGCGCAGGAGAGAGGAGGAAGAGGAGTAAGCCGCCTTTTTACTCACCTGTCCTTTAGAAGCAGGAGAAGCAGAGGGAGATTTAGCAGGCAAATCCACGGGGAGTGGTGTAGGTATGGAGTCCATGTCTCCGAGCCCATCTCCTGATCGAGAAGATGTTGAGTGTTTGCAGTCACTACCTGAGCCAGAACAATCCATTCTTCATCCCGACAATCTCTCCTTACCTGTTACAGATATATTTTACATCAATCTACTGACAATGTATTGCCTACATTTAGCTGTCATACAACATGGGCTTACATGGATGCTTTGTTCTGTAGTATCTATTTTAATTGCAACTGTAATTGTGGCAAGGTTATTAGTGGGGATGAATTATGCTCTGTCCACTTAAGATATAGTCCATTAAATAAACCACTTATGCCGTAATGTATACACTGTTGTGTATGAATGGGGTGCTATGTTGGTGCCCGAATGTTACTGTAATGTAATTGTTTACTATGCAAAATGAATAAAAAGATTTTTCAAAAAAAAAAAAATAAACCACTGCAGAAATTATATATTTGAATGTAATGTGTGTTTATTAGGAGTTATTTATAACATACTTGTCAAGAGAAAAATATGTGGGTTGCCTTGGTAGACATTGTTCTGAAAATGCCAACTCCTTGTATGCTGATGATGGTGAACTACTGGCGTTAAAGGCACAGAACAAGTATGAAGACTAAAAAACTAAGTCCTTATTTGCATACTTAATTTAGGTTGGTATATTAACAAGCGGGTCATTGTGACAGAAGGAAAGGTCCACAATGACAGTCCTTTATGTATCTCTTATGAGAGAAGAACAAGAAAAAAAGCACTCGGGAATCAATCAATATAGTGCTACACTGCAGTGTGCTTACAGCACATACATGTTATAGGGATCCTTTCTAAGTAGTACATAGGTAATATCTTTATGGTTTTATGAGATAAGGTTTATGCATCACTAGTTCCCACTATTATATGATCTACATTGCTAAATACATAAGGAAATTACATCACAGCTGCTGAAATCAGTATATAATTGTTTTCTCTGTGGGTTTCTTGCTTGTTACAAATCAATACAACTCAGTTCAAACAAGCACAGTATATAAGTAATAAAAACAATACAGTTAATAAGAACAGCAGTGGTTGAGAAAACAGTTATGTGAATGGGAGTTTAAAAAATAGGAATCTCTTGTATACGCTATGATTTGATGTTCAAAGTAAACACAAGTTTAGTTCCTTTTAACTTATTATATACACTTTATTAATGCAGGCCCATAGACATAGACAGGCCCATGTTAATGCAATGTATTCAGCTCTACAACAGACTGTGTAAAGCTGGCTTTGCGCATTACAATCTAATTGCACATTTCTGAATATTCTCCTTTAGATTTGCCACCAATAGTTATATGTAGCTTACAGGTTACCCCAAGACGTTTTTATCCAATCACACAGCTATAAACTGGCCACAAAAATGTTATATATTGCTGCCTGTCAGTACTTTATTTTTCACCTGGTAATCCTGCGAATAATACACTTCCTTTCCTTGGGTGGCTATGCTCTCTCCTCCACTCTAACTATGGAGGGAGCCATAGTTGCTACCCAACTGGACTTCATACATTTGTTCATGTCTCCCTGTTGCATGGGGTGATGGGATTAGTAGTTTACACAAGAAAGATACAATTGTTTTCTGCTTCGTGTTCATCTTTAAAGGATACTGAATTTCTGGCAAGATCAGCAGGTATTTTCTTTATTTGCTAGAGATATTCTTAGCCTGAAAAATGAAAACTAATGCAGTCACTACACCTAAGGACTGGTAAGCTGCAATGTATTTTTTTCTTGGGTTTAGTTATACTTTAAGCTACCTAGCTGTTCCTTTATCTGAAGCTCAAAACACACATTACACATCACTAGGGCAGCGTGCAGGTCTCACCAGGCCTGCCGTGCAGATCTCATCTGTGCTGCATTTGGGTCTCACCAGGGCTACATGTGGGTCACCGGGGCTCTGCGTGTGGGTGCCAGGCTCTCCAGGTTATCACCCTTTAGTATCGGGGCATTTTCACGAGCGGATTCTGCTTTTGCTGTCCAGTGACAGGGTGGGACAAGAACTGTAAATGTTACTGAACTGCTGCAAAATAAGGTTTCCTGCCCTGGTAGCAGGGCTTTGCTATGTTAATAAGGTGTGTAAAATGGGTAATTAGGTGTGTGAATAGGGTGTTAATTTGGTATTAGATATTCAAGTCCTTTGGTTGGTAAACCAGTTATCATATACAGTATGTATTTCATCTACATTTTTATCTGTTTTCCTTGAGTTCAGCTTTAAGAAAACACTGGAGTGACCATGCAAATAAAATGGGCAGACTTCCCCGCATAGTATTCCCTTTCATGAAGTTTGCTAGGATAACTGCATATACCTGACCTAAAGGTTTTTTTTTACATTTAAGGTTTAGGTTTCACCTTTAATAGAAAAAAATGATGATGATATTTTTCATAGTCTAGTCAAGTGATTTTGTTTACGTAACAAAGATAGCGTCACCTACATGATTTTTGGCAATATGCCTAAAAAGTCAATATGAATGCATGCATTTTATTACTGCTCGAGTGCACATTGATATGCACACTTTGCCTGATTGTATTTCTGCTTTGCTGTGCACATTGAAAACATGGCAGGCTTATTTAATTTACCAATGTCACAACATTGGTTTCCATTTATACTTTGCATGCAGCATGCTGGATAGCTTAGTGAAGTCCTAGATTTGCCTCAGGAAAAAGGATCATGTCCATGGATTTTGCTTCTAATTAAGATTAGGCTGAAAAGTTAAAGCAGACCTCTCATTAAAATGTACACCATGTGAATTTATTAAGCACATGTCAGCATTACCAAATCACATTATTATTCTGATTAGGAAACTATATCTTTCTAGCCATAAACAAACTGATGCTTCCAAGCTCCCTTAGCCTAAGCATGTTCTCTAGATACCAGTAAGCATTGCAGAAAGTCTAGTGGTTTTATTCGAGGAGCACAAAGGCTGCAGCCATACACCTACTTCATTGTAAATCATACAATAACGATAAACACTAACATCAGGGGCGTAACTAGAAATCACAGGGCCCCATAGTGAAATTTTGTATAGGGCCCCCCCAACCCGCACCCCCCTCTGGTGCTTGTACTACAGCATATATTATCAATATTATTATTATTATATAATACGATTAAATGCAGTTTGCAATAAATCACTGTCCCTGAATGCAGTATACATGCGTCCAGAGACTGTGATCTATTCAAAACTGCATTTAATCGTATCACGTACATTATGTGCGGACTGCCTGCGCTTACAGATATGGCCGCTGTCACCCGGTCATTAACTTCAGTGGGTACAGCAGCCACATCTAAGTGGGGCATCTGGCATTCCTGTTAAATGCTAGAACGTCCTGTGTAACGAGGCCTAATTCTTTAACAGTGCCACCAATAAAGCTTGGAAAATGGGATTTACAATTACACAAGGGGGTTATAATTTTAACCTAAAATAACACTGGGGTTTAAAATTTGTAACCCCACTTTCCCCAGCTTCACTGGTGCGGCACTGTTATTTTAAGTTGTAATTACACTGCCACACACCAGAAGGATTACACAGTGCAATATAACCCACTTTCCCTAATTTATTTGGTATGGCAGTGTAAATATAACTTTAAAAAAACAGTTACGCCAGTGAAGCTGGGAAAAGTGGGGTTACATAGTGGGTGCATTGTAGGTGTTGTGGGCGCACAGTGTTGGTGCACAGTATGAGCAGTGTGGATACCGAGTGGGTGGGTGGTGTGGATACAGAGTGGGGTGGGTGGTGTGGATGGGAGGTGTGGGTGCACAGAAATGATGGGCACTGTCGGTAAATGCACAAAGTGAGTGGCGGTGTGGGTGGATACACAGAGTGGGTGGCAGTGTGGGTGGATACACAGAGTGGGTGGCAGTGTGGGTGGGTGCACAGAGTGAGCGGCAGAGTGGGTGGGCGATGTGGGTGGGTACACAGAGTGGGTGGGTAGCAGTGTGGATGCACAGCATCTCACCTCTTTTCCTTTGGCCAGTTCTAAGGACTTGTTCACACCACATTCAGTGCGTTCCAGAGTGGTAAGCTGCTGGAATGCACTGTAACGCATAGTAAACTCCCCCCTGTGTTCTGGTGCATGCACCATTTTTTCAGATCGCACTGGACCGCAACACAGTCACTGATGTGCCACACGTTTTGGTTTGGGTGCTCACACTGTGGGCAGAGGGCGTGGCTACGGTGCCATTGACTTCAATGCACCACCACGCCCCTTCCCACCCGGGAGAGTTTACTATGCGATACAGTGCGTTCCAGCAGCTAACCGCACTGGAAAGCACTGTATATGGTATGTACAAGCCCTAACCCTGATTTCCCTACTCTTCAACTCTATAAACTGACTCCCCCCTGGCCCACCCCCCTCATTCAGTTCCCTTTGAGTGGGAAGGGCAATTTGCATATTAATGAGGCATGGCAGGATTTACTTATGAATACCGCAATTGGCATATGAATGAGTCGCGACCAGTGTTAATGGCTCCTGCAGCTCAGTAGATGTCAGGATAAGCCTGAGAGACTGCAGTCCTTGTCAGCTGAACCCCCCCTACTTACCTGTCGGCAGTCCTAGCCAGCTGTGGAGGTCAGACGCAGCTGCTTCTTCTCCAGCCAAACACAGGCAGGAGATGACTCCGCCCTCCCCCCGCTCTACACTGTGGCAGGGGAGGGAGAGGAGTGCAGGTGTCATTAGGTTCCGTGTGACTCTGCGGCCGCATGGAAGTTAACGATCCCTGAGCCTCTCTCCTGCTCCCATTCCCGGGCCCCCCTCTGGCCCCGGCCCCATAACGGCCGCGTAGGCTGCTATTTTTTTTTACATCAAACTGATATCTCTTTTTTTTCAAAAATCTTTTTTAAGTACTATGCAGTGTAGTGTATGCATGTGTGTGTGCATGTGATGTTAGGGGATATTAGCACATATGGTGATCACTTTAAGAATGCAGTCCGCTCGCAATATCTTCTGTTTAAGGGCCTGGTAGCCCACTTTTATTCAAACAAAAGTTTATATATCCACATTGGATACCTCGTAGGGTTTGTTTGTTTCAGCATAACATCCATGCAATACTTGCAACATAACACAAGTTTGGCTTCCACGTTAAACATTACCACTTCTGACCCACTGGTCCTCTTGGAAGTGCTGTCTCACACATTTACTTGTGGCCCCTCAGGCTTGCGGCTCTCCTAGCCTCATCAGTTCTCCCCAGCCTCCCTGGCTGTCGTTGTGTGCCTTCAGCACACACACCTCCTGACTCCACTTTGACTTCTAGGGGAGTCCTCCTGAACACTGTTCCCTTCCTATTCCCCAGCAGGATCTCACCTGACTCCTCTCTAACTTCTGGGGGAGGACTCCTGAACATGGTCTGTTCCTATTCCCCAGCAGGAGCTAATTCCCCCAGCCAGCATCCTTTCCTGTGTATATATATATATATCTATCCTTTTATTTAACCATTTGATTAACTATTTCTTCTAAATTCTTAGCAGCATCAGAATGTGTTGGTTAACTTGACAAAAACTTCATGATTAATATGCATGCCTATATATTTTTTATAATTTTTTTAAAGGACCTACAAAGCTTTTATTTGGTACAGTTTTTTTTCTTCATTTAATCTGAAAACTACAGTATTAACCACTTGAAGACCAGGTGTTTACACCGCCTTCCTGGCCAAGCCATTTTTCAGTATTCAGCGCTGCGGTTCTTTGACTGACGTTTATTCAGTCATGCAACGCTGTACTGAAACACATTTCATACCATTTTTTGGGGACACATAGAGCTTTCTTTTGGTGGTATTTAATCACCACTGGGGTTTTTATTTTTTACTATATAACTAAAAAAGTACCCTAAATTTTGGGGGAAAAAACATGTTTCCCTATGAAATGTTATGAAACATTTATTATTACCTAATTTTTTTGGTAAAACATAAAAGACTGGGTCACGTCAGGTAAATGGACACCAAACACCAAGCTTTAAAATTGTGCGCGCCCGTGAAATCGCAGAAAACGATCACACCCAAAATTGTCCATAGGCAATGCTTTAAAAGCTTTTACTGCTCATCAGTTTAGTATTATCAGTAATTAACCACCTGCTGTCCGGCCGTTGTAATTAAATGGCCGGACAGCGGCTTCTTGAATGCAGGTGGGCGTTTTTTCAGCTTTCAATGTAAACAGCCAGTGATGGCTGTTTACATACAAGTGTTCGGGCGTCTGTAGAAACGCCCGATCGCTTGTAATATGCGTGCGGGTGTGCGCCCCCCTCCGTTGCTGCCGCTGCTGGCAATCCAGAGCTCCGCTGTGCCTGGTTCGAGCCCGGGACCAGCACAGCAGCTCTGCGGCCGGAGATCAAACGTAGCTCAGTACACAAGCTCCGTGTGATCTCTTCCTCCTCTTCGGAATGCAGGAAGTGATGTGTATTTGGAAAAGGTGTAAAAAAATTATGTATGTATGTATCTTTGTATTTAGTGGTTTGGTTTGTTAAAGCCTTTTTGTAATGCATTCCCTTTTTCTTATGTGTCTTTTTCAGCAAACTTTGTAACTATCTACCTGCTTTACGCTTTATGCTAACCATTTTCACATACGTAAAGTATATCAGAAAATGTAAAGATACTAGAGGTTCCCATTACATTTTTGTAGACATTGAAACATAAATGTCTACTGATGGAAACTGCTGTGTAACATGTAGGGTTGAAGCATTTTTCCAGAGCTGATAATTGGAAAAGATGCTCAGCATGGATTTTTACGCTATCATTTTCTGGCTATAACCTCCACATTCCTTCCATCAAATTACTGCCAGGACAGTTACTGCACTCTAGGAAGCTATAGAGAGCTGAGATCACTGGTATTCTGTCTTTTAACCTACTGACCCAAGTGCTGTCTGCAGGTCTTTAAGATAAGCAATCCAGTAATGGAGATCTCCATAGGGAGAGCAGCTGGGATGTTTCTGCTCTGCAGAGTTATGTACTTAATTAATCTCAGAGGGATATTATTTAACTCTTGTGCTGTCAACTGAGAACAGAACTACATATAAACACGAGTCATTGACCCTTGCAGCAACCATTTGGCTAACTAGTTCAAACATACAATAATTTATAACATTATCAATAAATATTTGCTTTTATTTGCTGTTTACAATGCTTTTCTTTATGCATTAAAAATGCATGCTTTTCTCTTGCTGTGTAATAAAAAACTGTTAATAATCATGTTTACTGAACTAATTTTATTATGTTTTAGTGTTACATCCAGCAAGAATATTAAAATGTAACTTCACCTTTGGTTATGTGTGACTAGCCCCCAGTAAAACAAACATGGGAGAATATTGAGTCAGGAAACGTTTTTCACATTCTCTGTCGGAGAGCCCAGCTTCTTGTTCAGGTTGCAGCTTGCAGCTTGCAGCCTTGAGGTTTGTAGGAGACTTTGTTACATTGCAGCTGTAGCAATCTGCTTGCAGTGCTGCATTTATTCAGAGATCGAGACATAAAAAAAAGTAAAATTCTGTTAAAAATAAAATTGTATAGCCAGCTTATCCCCATTTTTGAAAAATAGAACAATAGATACCTTATTAAGCTGGTCATACACATATAGATTTTCTGCAGAGTTTCTATAGTCAGATAGAAAAAGTACAAGTACATCTGCCGCTGTCAAAATACCTGAACAATTTGATTGGACACAGGCATTGGACACAGGTATTTTGAGAGCCTGCGGGGCCGACTAGGAAGATACCGAAGCTTGGCCCAGTGGGACATTCCTCCATTCACACACTTAAGTGTAGATGGAGGAATCTGTTGCACTTTTTTAATCTGACCACAGAAAATCTACCGTATAGGTGTATGGCCAGCTTAAGAAAAACAGACATTGAGGCACCTATCCCTCTTCACACCACTTACACGCTGCTGGGACCCACCTTTTTTTCCCAATAATTAACAAATACTGTCTCATTCACAGTTAAACTTTTAGGGCCAGTTCACAATATAGATATGCTTTACTGCACATCACTGCAACACAATATTGTGGTAATGTGTGTTGCAGCACACCCACCATGAGGTGCATTTTGGATGGCATTAACCACTTCCAGCGGGTTCACGTATTGCTTCCCGGGCTCTACTGCCCCCCGTGTGAGCCCGGGACCGGCATGGAGGGTCTCCCCTGATGTAGGGGAATCCAGTTAATTATATGAAACCTATATATACATATTAGTGTATGTATAAGATGCGATGTACCTCACCTTGACACATGGCGCCTATTCACCACATATAGTATATTTGTTAAAATTGGTACTTCTCTTCATAGATGGAGAAGAGAAATTAATCTTAGTGTCCATGATCTCGCAAAATCACGAGTTTAGCTACTATTGAATTAAAAATTGAATCAAGAAGGTTGGAAAAGTAACAGTTATTAAGCAAAATAAAAATGAATAACAAGACCTATGGGAAAGAGATTGTGCATGAATAATTATGTTTTTATGTACAACCCCAATTTCCAAAAAGTTAGGACACTAAAATCTTAATAAAAACTGAATGCAACGATTTGCAAATCTCCTAAACCCATATTTTATTTACAATAGAAAATAGAAAGCATATCAAATGTTTAAACTGACACAAATTTGCCATTTTATGGTAATTTTGAAATTGATGGCAGCAACACTTCTCAAAAAAGTTGTGACAGGGCCATGTTTACCACGGTGTAGCATTCCCTCTTCTTTTAACAACACTATATAAATGTCTGGGAACTGAGGAGACCAGTTGCTGGAGTTTTGGGAGGGGAATGTTGGCCCATTCTTGCCTGATATAGGATTCTAACTGCTCAACAGTCCTGGGTCTTCTTTTGTCGTATTTTTCGTTTCAAGATGTGCCAAATATTTTCATTTGGTGATAGGTCTGATAACAAGCCGGAAGGTCCCTCTCCTGTTTAGTCTGGAGAATGCACCACCCTTGGTTGCCAAGAAGAATGTCATATGTCAATTCATCTGACCACAGAACAGTTTTCTACTTTGTGACAGACCAGTTCAGATGTGGCTTCTTCTTTGCATGATAGAGCTTTAACTTGCATTTTTGAATAGCACGGCCAACTGTGTCCACAGACAAAGATTTTTCAAAGTATTCTTGAGCCCATGCAGTGATGTCCATCACATAATCATGCCTGTTTTTAATGCTTTGCCGCCTGAGGACCCAAAGATCACGGACATCCAATATTGCATTTCGACCTTGTTGTTTGTACACAGAGATTTCTCCAGATTATCTGAATCTTTTCATGACATTATATACTGTGGATAGTGATATATTTAAAGTCTTTGCAATTTTACATTAAGGAACATTATTCATAAATTGTTCAACATTTTTTTAGACCCAAAGATTGGTGAACCTCTGCCCATCTTTACTTCTAAGACACTCTGACTCTCTAAGATGCTCTTTTTATAGACAATCATGTTGCTGCCATCAATTTCAAAATTAATATTTTTTAAATGGTACATTTTCTCAGTTTAAACATTTCATATGTTTTCTATTTTCTATTGTGAATAAAATATAGGTTTATGTGATTTGCAGATCATTTAATTCTGTTTTTATGTAGATTTTACAAAGTGTTCCAATTTTTGGGGAATTGGGATTGTATATCAAGATATTTCTGTGAGTGGTGGACCTGTGCCTGTTATTGGTGTATACAGAATTTCTATGGATGCACTCATATCTGTTGTGTAGCTGAATTATTTTATTCTATTTTATGATTGTGATTTAAAATGTACATATGCTATGGTATTACAAGGGCGACTGGGGCTGGCTTGGTGAGAGAGGAAAGGAAGCATTAGAAGTCATTCTTCTTCCTCTGGAGATTACAGCAGTTTTTCTCCACCCTACCGCAGCCCCTGGGCTACAGAAGCAGGGGAGAAGGTCATTTACACCAATGGCCAGTTAGGAGCTTTTGTTGCACCTTATTAAACTTCCCATTTGTATAATTGGCAGGTTGCTTCTCAACGTGTTGCAATTGACAGTGGAGAATGTAATTTCTCCTTCCCAAGAAGTATAATCCCATGTCCCGTGCAAAGTGTTTTATTCACAGGATTACACACCAGGTTAAATAAAGGGTAATAAGACTGAAAAAAGAAAAGCAAATGGAGCACCACATATAGGGATTTCCTGCTTTTTTTTTTTTTTTTTCATCTATCAACAATATACACAGCTGAATGATTCAGAGGAGTGTCTCACACCTTTCTTGAGAAATTGAGAATAGAATTCCAATTAGGGAAAAACAGTCTGAATGAAAAGAAAATACTGCACTGATTTATTTCTCTTTAAACATCATAATCTTCAGCAGACCCAGGTGGATCCTGTATTAAAATCTAGCCCTGCCGCATAAAAAAAATGAAAAAAAAAAATTATAGAGTGGCGTCAATTTTCAATGTCAGGCTTTTATTTCCATCTGGGACCCCATTGGCAAGATTTCTCTTCACTTCATGTCCCTGTGATGCCCGTACAAGAAATGGGGGTTAGTGGGTAACTGGGGCAGGAAAGCACACTTCCTTGCTCTAATAAAAAGTTTGTTTTAATTTGTCTGTGTCACCATTCAAGAGATTTCCCATCACTTCCTGTCCTGACTGAAGAACATGTAGTGTTCTCAGTATGTGGCCTTCTGTACTTGAATTAAAGTCCAAGTGCATAGAGTACGTATGTTGGGCACCAACCATGTATACGAAGCACAGTTTCACTTCCAAACTTCCATTAACACCAAACTCTGGGCTTAGGTCCCCTGCAGCCATAAAATAGCCATTGTTACATCATTCTTCAGTCTGGTCCAGTGACTTCACAAATCCTATTTACCATTACACACCAAATAATAGTCAGCAGTAAATTAAAAAAAGGTTGGTTCTTACAGCTATAACTGTCTTCTACATGTAGGCAGTTGTCATGGTACTGTAGGTGACATATGCTTATACTAACTTAATACTCTAAATAAATAACCACAAACACACTATTTAATTTGAATTGGCATTGATTGGCCGCTGCATTTTATTGGAATAAATAATTAGATCAATCTTTAATAACCAATTAAAATCAATCAACCAATCAAATGTTAAAACCAACCATATTGCCCAGTTATTGAAACTCGAGCAATACATCACTCAAGGGAATAGTCCCCCTCGTATGAGGTGACAAACCACATAAAATACCGCGACTAGGGGGTGGGGGGAGCTTGAAGATCAAGATTACAACTGATAATTATTCCTAGGAGCACCTCCTTATATAGGATGGCTGTGGAAACTTCCATAAATCCTTGTGGCAATGTTTTCCCGCCAAAATAATGATTTTTCCCCGCCGATAAAATCACAGTTAAATTTTCTTAAAGGGGCAGTAACTGAAATATATATAACTGGGAAAAAACACACAAAAAAACAAATAATAGTTCCCACATTCCCATGAAAATGGGCCTCTAATGGATGCAATTTTTACATGGTACTGTAGGTGACATATCAGTAAAAACAAATCCAAAGCGCTAAATTTGACCAACAGATGAATAGTACAAACGAGGTTGACTAGGGGTGCTGCCCCACTTCAGCTTGGGAAGCTGCAACACTGAGAAAGAAAGAAAAGAGAAGGGTGCCCACCCTAGTGTAGAGGGTTTTAATGATTATGAGTACAAATACAGAGTAAAAACATACTCACAAAAGTGGATCAATAAAAGCATAAAGACGAGCCTATGCAACTGTAGAACGGCTGCACATATGCCTGTGTGTCAGCACGGGACTCCTGTGATGACGCGTTTCCGGGACCACGCCCCCTTCGTCAGAACTGTTTCTGGGGCCACGCCCCCTTCATCAGAACTGGTTCTGACGAAGGGGGCGTGGCCCCGGAAATGCGTCATCAAAGAGATAGATTAGGGCGCACATAGATACTAAATCTGTCGGAACCCCACCGTCCAATTGTCTTAATAACAGATTCCGCGAGACCCAATTGAGCAGCCTCAGTTGCTGCCCTGATCCTAAAAGAATGGGATGAAAATTGGAAATCTCCTAAACCTAAATATGACAGGCATTTTTTAAAAACATTATTGAATTTAAATATCGTAACTGGAGTACCGTCTAAATGGATCAAAAAGTTTCCATCGACCTGAGGTCTGGATAAAAGGTAAGTATGCACCCGAACTACTGGACAAAGAAAATGATCATCGCAAGCTCTCAAAGTCAACCAATGTCCCAAGCCCAATTTATCCCAATGTATCCGTTTTAGATTTAGCGATCCTCAAATAAACAACACCTCCCTAAACAGTAGACCCGACTTAACCCTCTTACTAGGCAGTACTAGCTCTGAAATGCGAAGAACTGCAAAAAAAGCCAATATAAATGCCGTATGGAACAACAAAGATTCATAGAGCGAATAACAGATCACAGAAGTTGCAGTACACAACATCCTAAGAAGCTCACCTGAGATAGGACGCCTAGCGTCAATAGAAAAATGTTTCTTTCTATAACCTTTCAAAACCCGTTGAACAGAAAAATAACTACAACATGGGGGGGAGATTAAACAATCTAAAGAAAAATGAAATATCAGATACAGTTTTAGCCAAATTGCTATAGGAAGGCCTGCATTTACTTATGGAGCAAAGAAATGCTAGACTAGATTCTTCACACGGAGAGACAGAAGATGCTCCCATTTCTTCATTAAAACCCGACCACTTTTTCCACGCAGTAGAATAATCGGCCCAAGTTTTCGGTGCCACCGAATTTCGAATGTTTCCTGAAATAAGATTCAGATCAAACTCCAGAGGTGCTCTGGGCACGGGTAACCCTCCCGATCTGCGTCCGGTAGAAGTTCCCTGAACCGCTGCATCTGAAAACGGGATAAAGCATCCGCCAATACATTCAATTTTCCAGGGATGAATTTAGCATTTAACCAGATATTAAATCTAAGGCATAAGAAAACCAGATACCGCAATAATTTAATTACCGATGGAGACTTGGAAGACAAACAATTGATACACCTTTATTATCTTAATAAAGTAAAATTCTCTTATTGGAAAATTGAACACCCCATATTTCCAAAGCCACTACCACTGGAAAAAGCTCCAATAAAACAATATTTTTTGTAGCCTTCTGAGTCATCCAAGAAAGAGGCCACCTGTCACAACACCAATGATTGTTCCAAATTACCACAAAACCAGTAGAACCCGCTGCATCCGTAAAAAGATTGAGCTCCCCTGCTGGAACGAAATCACTCTGCCAAAATGATTTGCCGTTAAACTGGTCCAAAAATTTGTACCAAACCAACAAGTCTTCCTTCAAATCCAAAGTCAATCTCACATGGGAGAATGGGGACTTAAGCCCTGAAATAGCCAAATACAACCTCCTTGAAAAAACCCGACCGACTGGCATAATGTGGGAAGCGAAATTCAGTAAACCCAACAAAGATTGCATATCTTTCAACAAAACCTTACACCGACGTAAAAGCATCGCAATAAAAAATTGAGTTCTATCAATCTTCTCCATAGGTAAACTAAATTCTGACAAACTCGTGTTAATCACAATACCCAGGAACTGCAACGATACCGTAGGCAAGACGGACTTTTGCTCCACTAACGGAATTCCAAAGTAAGCACAAACAGAACCAAAAATCTCAAACAAATTCATGCATATAGGGGAACCGTGAGGGCCCATAAACAAGACATCATCCAAATAGTGGACAATGCCATCATAGCCCGTCTCCATCGATACCACCCATTCTAAAAATGAAGAAAACGTCTCAAAGTAAAAGCAAGACAAAGAACACCCCATCGGTAAACCCTTATCGAAAAAATAACAACCATCAAAATAAAAACCCAAAGAATTAAAAGCAGCTGGGACTATAGGCAGGAGCCTAAAAGCCGACTGAATATCAGCTTTTGCTAACAAAGCATCACGACCAAATTTCTTAACCTTGGCAATTGCTTCATCAAAAGTTGTATAAGAAACAGAATATAATGTTCTATCTATATCTAAATTCAGCGAATTGTCCTTAGGATAAGAAAGGTGGTGAATTAATCTAAAGGAATTGGGCTCTTTTTTAGGAACCAAACCCAACGGGGAAATGCGGAAATTCTCAAATGGTGGTGTAGCAAAAGGACCTGCAAATCTCCCCGCCAAAATTCCTTTGAAAATTTTAGTTTTAACAATCAAATAAAATGCTCAAACCGAACTTAAGTTGTTTACAACAGAACAACCCGTACCCTTAAATGTAGGGAGATAAAAACCAAACCAAAACCCGTTAACGAGCAATTGGGCCTTCCCCCGATCTGGGTACTGCACCAGCCACGGCAGCATTTTTTGCAGCCTCACTGGCGTGCAGGCTTTTATGAAAAATATCCTTGGCCGCTGTGGCAGGAACACTACCCTTTTTAAAACACTTGCTCAACTGATGCGGACCAGCACAAAATGAACATTCATGACTATATTTACATGCCGCATCCCATTTGCAGTGTCCTTTATTAAAAGCAAAACAAAAACCGTTGCGAAGTGGGGATGTAGAAACAGTAACAGGTTGTTTAAAAGGGGTTTGTCTCTGTGATGATAGAAGATTTACCACAACCCAACATCTTTCATCCCTCATTTAAGAGAGTGGAACACCGACAATTTTTGCCTAAACGGTTCATCATATTGAAACCATCCCAAACCACCGAAATTCTTATAAGCTTCCAGGATGATTTCAATAAGTTGAAAAAGCTCCACACACTGATCCTGATGCCTCTCTCCCAAAATACTAACGTATATGCAAAAGGATTGAAGCCAGTTATGAAAAGTACGAGCAACCGGCCTGCAACAATCGTCAGAGCCATCATCCAATTAAAAAAAAAAAAATTATTTAGCAGACGGTAATAATGACAGTAAGTCTACAAAGTCACCTTTCCAAATCTTTTCTTTCAAAGAACCAGTCAAGTGCATCCCTAAAGGTGAAACCTCACAAGGTAATGGTTCTTTCAAGCAAGATTCGGGTATTCGTGAAGAATTAATAGGCGTAACAACAGGAGAAACGATACTAGCACTACCCCTAACTGCCACCGGCTGATCCCAAACTGATGCAAGAGATGAGGAAGGGGCAGACATTTTATCAGCAATTTTGGATAGTGATGAAATCAAATCATTCAAAAAATTGCACTTCTCAGATTCACCACTGCAATTACCTGAAGTATGGACAGGAAGTGAAGGAGGCACATTCACTTCCTGGGGGGAAGGGGGCAGAAACTGAAATATATAAAACTGGGAAAAAACACAAAAAACCCCCCACAAATAATAGTCCCCACATTCCAATGAAAATGGGCCTCTAATGGATGCCATTTTTACATTGCCAGGGCATCATGTGTTGTATGCGCCTACGTGCAAAAACTAAAATTGCGCCACACATGTTACATATCGCCCCGAGCGTCGGAGTGAGAGCAATAATTCTGGACCATCAATCAGTGTTAGCGCTAAACTGATGAGCCGTAAAAGGGTTTAGAATGTCGCCTATGGGTAATTTTGGTTATTGTAGTTTTTTGCGGTTTCACGGATGCACGCAATTTTAAGGCTGGACATGTTTGTATCTATTTGCCCGGCGTGACCCCTTCTTTTATATTTTACCAAAAAAAATAGCCATTATTTTCTGTTTCTGTGCACTAAATTAAATTTTTGTGTATTTTATCCTAAAAATACTTGTTTGATAAACATTTGTGCAAATACTGTGCAACATAAAAAATTGCAACTAGCATCTTTTTATTCTACAGGGCCCCTGCTTTCAGAAAATATATAATTGTTTGGGGGTATGAAGCTGTTTTCTATCCACAAATTTAGATTTTAACATGTGTGTGCAAATGTAAGAAATTGCTCCGGGCAGCAATTGGTTAATGAGTGTGTGTTATGTGTGTGTTTTAATGTGTGTATAAATATTTGAATATGTGTCTTTTCCTATTTTGCCTAAGCAGTGATGCTGAAATTTTTTTAAACCTGAGCGACCAAACTGCAACGCAATACTAAAGTTATTTTCAGTGTTGGCACTTTGAGATAAACAAATTGATTTTGCGTCGCAGTTTGGACACTCGGGTTCAAAAACATTCGCCACAGTGGCGCAGACAAAAGCCCAGAGGTAGCGGGGGATCACGTCATTTGCGGCCCATCTGGCGGCAAAGGAGGCCAGGCACCAGCAGCAGGTGCAGGTAAGAGGAGCTTGGAGGGAGATGCAGCCCTAACCAGCCCACTTAAGACCCCTGCAGAGCCCACCATAGAGAGTCTCAGATAGGCTGTGCAGCATGTATGGTGTGCTCTGCAGGGTCACTTCAGGTGGGCGTTTGTGGGGTCTCAGGTGGTTCCTTTGTCCAGCGCGTTACTAAGCCCTGTGTCCAGCTCATTACTAAGCCCTGTGTCCAGCACGTTACTAAGCCCTGTGTCCAGCACATTACTAAGCCCTGTGTCCAGCACATTACTAAGCCGTGCGTCCAGCGCGTTACTAAGCCCTGCGTCCAGTGCGTTACTAAGCCCTGAGTCCAATTAATATACTGTTCTGCATTGCTGTATACATGTATTGCTGGGATTTGTAGTCCCCCTACAATTCTGCATTAGAGTTTAAGCTCCTCTTTACAAAGACTGATGTGACTGGCTCAGTGTGACGGCGGTGGGGGGTGGCGGGGGGGCACATGCCTAAAGCTGTGTAAGGGGCCCCAACATTTCTGATGGCTGCCCTGCTTCGGTTTAACCTGTGTGACTTGTCCCCGATTCAGTGGTGAATAGACCATCCTGTGCCTCTGCTGCCTGTAACTTGCAAATACTATACAGTAATGTACAATGTTGTGTTATATAACATTTTTATCACATGTGATCCTCTTGCCTGTAATAAACCTATTGCTGTTCTTTATTCTGTTATCTATAGAAACACATATATATTTTAATATGGGCTTTGAGTAGAGAATTACCAAAATAGAATTTTTAGACCGAAACCGAAAATATTAAAATTGTCATGCCGAAAACGAAAATACGCGCCCCCCACCAACCTTTGAAAATGTTTTACATTATTTTATTTTTAGTTATTTATTTTTTTCTTACTTTACTGTCGGGGCTCTTGGGAAATATCAGGGGTCTAAACAGATAGCTGATATTTCCCTTTTAAAATAGAAAAAGAGATTGAGGGCACAGAGCCCTCAATCTCTTTTTTTCTACAGCCCCTGTTATAAATGAACAGGAAGCCTCTATGCTGAGGGCTCCTGTCCATTCATAAACTGTGGAGATAGTATTTGTTAATATGTCCACAATCATGAATAAACAGGAAGTGATGTAGAGCTCTTCCTGTTCATTCATAACTGGGGACACCGTAAGCAAACTGTGTCCTCAGTTATTTACAAACACTCAGCGATCAGCTGATCGCTGAGTGCTTGATAGCTGCTCTCCATACTTACTTGCCTGTCACAGGAGGCTGAGCGTGGAGGTGTGGGAGGATAGCTTAGTCTCCTGGCAGCTCACTGTTCCCCGCTCTCCATCCTGACTCTCTGCCTGTCACATGAGCGGATCAGTGCAGGTGGAGAGCTCGGCCTCCAATTAGATTTACACAGGTTTACACAGTGCTGGGTTTTATTTTTGTTTTCCTCTGGATCAGCTGCAGGTTTAGGGTTCTAAAGATGCAGATTTTTAAAATTATTTTTTTTTGTCTATTTTTTAAACTTGATGGACATCTGTTTTTTACCTTGTTGTAGCTTTGAAGTGATATTAAAGTCAAAAGGTTTTTAAGCTATTTTAAATGCTGATGACATTACTTACAATGGATGCTGCTCCTTGGTTTTTAAAAGTTTTAGTTACCTCCAGAATCAGCTGGTCTCCTGAGACTAGTCCTGACTTCCTGTTTTAGAGTGACTCTTTTCTCAAGCAGAGTGCTATGCAGTCACCCTTACATGTGCTAGTTACCTGTGTGTGTTTCCACAAACACAGAGACCCAGCAAATCAAGCTACTCCCTCCCCCCTGGCCACCTCTCCTCCCGGCTTGTAGATGAATAGTTGTTGGAGTCTGCTCTGTCCCTTGTTATTTTGTACTGGACAGGAAGTTCAGGGAAGTGGAGCTGAGAGACTTGGAAGCAGCTGTTCAGAAACATGATGATTGTAAGTGTTTGGCCACAAATGTAAAGCAATGCTTTGCGGGGCAATGTATATTTGCTTGATCTGGATTCATTATTAAAAAAATGTTTGAGAGTTTAATATTTAAAGTACTTAAAGTTTAATATGAAATGATGTATGCATATATTATGTATACACACAATGCAGTTTTGTCTCACAATTGCAGTTGCTTTACTCCTCTTTGCTCCTTGGTTCTCTCAATGGCATACAAAGTTATCGAACAGTCCCATTTGTGCTTTGGGCCCTCCTTGAGAGTAAACACAGGTTAAGGTGTATAATTGCATTTTTTAGTACAACATTAAGTTGACTCTTAGCTCTAGCTATTGCATAGCAATAGTAAGGGGTTTGCCCTTCTGTGATCTATCAGTTAGAAATACAATACATTTATGTGTGCATTAAATGTATTATTCGCAGTCAACAGAAAGAAAACACAAGGGGGCCTCTCACTAGGGGTTTCTGAACAAATGTAGGCTTACTTAATGTTAAACAAACAATACAAATTACCTGAGTGTCATGTACTACATAAAATATATTCTGTGCTGGGTAAATTGGTATGTGTTTTCCTTGCCTCCTTGACAAAGGTGTTCTTCCTCTGAATCAAAAAATTATCATGTACTTTGTAGCCTTCATTTGAATTAGAGCTTATGTCTCACAGGAGACTTTGGTTCTTTTTCTCTATCTCAAGCAGAATCTTGTCAGGTTCTAATTTTTTAGGTCGTTGAGACAGATGGCAAAAGAGAGCCATTCACTTGGGATCCTAAAATCAGGACAAATGGTAGTATGAAGAGTCTTTTATAGGACATTAACCAGCATTGTTCCTTATTATTGGTGAATGAGTTTTTCTACTGTGGTTACATAAGCTGCTTGCCCCAGGGAAGTTTTATAATAGAACATTCCACTGGGTTATTGACATAGAAACATTTAAAGAATATATTTCTATAAAGTGTTCAATAATCTCTACGAACATTACGTTTTCAATGGTCAGTCCCAAAAAATATACATAATGTTTGAAAGAAGTAGAAGTATTAGGCCATCTAAGATGTATGTCTCTTAGGATCAGCACCAAATTAAGATTAAAGGATATGTAAACCCAAAAAGAAAAGTTGAATATATTTCAGCTTACTAGTCATTCGATGTGGTGGCTGCATTAGCAGATCATCTCACCAGGCTGCATGTGGGACTCTCCAGGGCTCTGCAGGTAGGTGCTTGGCTGAAAGGGCTGGTGCCGGCCTAAATGGGTTCCTGTCTTGTGCCGCCAAGGGGGGTTTATGTACGCTGGGGGCTGCCCTGAGCTGTGCCTATGCTGGGAAGGAGGAGGAGATGTGGGACTGGACAAGCACTGTCAAAGACAGCTAAATCCATGTCCCCGGCAGGCTGCCTGAGGTCCCCACAAACGTGGGAACTCAGGCAGCCGATCAGGTGTGAAAATGTAACCACTTCCCTTCCGGCCGTCTTTTAGCGTTCGGCGGATGGGAGTCTCCTGGATGTGGGTGGGAGTCTTTAGACGTCCTTCGTGCCCGCGCTAGGGGGTGCGCACGAGCAGGAAACCACCAGGATTTTAAACGGCCAGCGGCCGTTTACATACAAGCGGTCCGGCGTTTGTAAAGACGCCCGATCGCTTGTATGATGCAAGTCAGTACAGATCTCCCTCCAGTCTCTGAATGCAGGAAGTGATGTATGTATGTTTCCCTGTCACTCTTCGGTACAGAAACCTGAGATAAGCTGATGAAGCACATCCGTGCTTCATCAGCTTCTCTGGGGGGCCACTAGGTGACATTAGGGGTTTTAGAGACCCCTGATGTCTCCATAAAGGGAACCTGTCACTGTAATTGGTTATTACATAGGGGACTTCTTAGCACTCTATGTGATGATAATAAAGTTAAGTTTAAAAAAAATTGCTCACAAAATAAATAAAATGTACACACACAAATAAAAAAAAACACAAAAGTTTTTAAAGTCCCCCACCCCCACATAGATGCGCAAAAATGCGTTAGGTGCGCCTACACGCAAAAACGACGATTGCGACCATTCCTCGCACATGCTACATATCGCCGTGAACGTCACAGTGAGAACAATAATTTTAGGGCCATCAATCACTGATATCACTAAACTGATGAGCGTTAAACTCTTTTAAAGCAAAGTCTATGGCCAATTTTGGCTATGATAGTTTTTTGCGATTTCGAGGGGCGTGCACAATTTTAAGGCTTGACATGTTTGGTGTCTATTTACCCAATGTGACCCCACCTTTTATATTTTACCAAAAAATTGGGTAAAAATAAATATTTCCTAAAATGATAAAGGGAAACCCGTTTAAAAAAAAATATTCGGTACTTTTTTGTTATATATTAAAAAATTAAAACCCATAGTGGTGATTAAATACCACCAGAAGAAAGCTCTATCTGTCCCCAAAAAATGGTACAAAATTTGTTTCAGTACAGCGTTGCATGACGGAATAAACGTCAGTTGAAGTACCGCAGGGCTCAATACTGAAAAATGGCCTGGACAGGAAGGGGGGTGTAAGCACCCCGGTCAGCAAGTGGTTAAAGGGCCGGTATCAGCCTTTAGTATTGAATGATTTTCACAAGTGCAAGTACTGATACTAGTATTGGTAACGGGACATCCCTAGTATACATAATGTATTCCTGGTAGATGCATGGGGATCCTGTAAAACACTTTAGTAGCGGCAGCTACCTCCTTACCATCTTGTCTTGAATTGTATTGTGATTATAATGTCTTCCTTATATTGTAAAGCGCTGTGCAAACTGTTGGCGCTATATAAATCCTATATTATAATAATACAGTGCTTTTAAGCCCTCTTCTGGGTCCTGTAATGCTGCTGTGCAGAGCAACATCTCCTCTGCTGTGAAAACACACTGGGCGGAATTTATGAAAGCAATTGCTACAGTTTTAGACCGTTGGATCATTATTTTATGTGCAAATCTGTTTAGCCGCTCCTTTTAACATGTGGACCTGTTTTGACCAGAGCTTGCACTATTTTCCCGGCTGCGCGTGTGTTGCACTTGTTTTGCGAACGTTTGCAACTTTTTACATCTGCACTTGTCCTGCGGCTGTCTGAAACTGGAGCATCACCTTACAAAACAATCGCAACTTCTCCCCATGAACACTTTTTCAAGAAGCAACAGTTAAGGTTTTTGCCCGGAGTTGCAAGTCTTCTTTCCTGGAGTCTATTTAATCTCATTTATGAACAATATTACACTAGCAACATAAATCTGGTGCAAATATATCCCATGCAACCATATGCGCATTCAAACACTCGCAATTGCTATGATGCACTGTGTATGTGCAGGGGGTGCAGCCACAAGGAGGCGCTGTGCCTTCTGGCTTGACTATATCCCTATCTCCTAGAGGTAGGAAGTATGCCCAGAAGAGTTATAGAATTTTACAATGAGAAAATAAAAATCCTTAACATTGCTAATCTGACATGTGACCTTCTCTAAACTGTTAGGTAGATATAGAAAAGCAATAACTTTGGGTTAGCAGACTTGTGTTTTTCCCTTGCCCACCCTGTATGCTTTCATAATATAAGATTCTTGCCTAAATCACAGCTCCCCAGTGATCTTTGTGTGTTGCCTGCTTGGCTTCAGACAGCATTTTTTTAAAAATATTCCGCTTGGGGCGTGGCTTCGGCATGGAAGAGAAGCCGCACTGATACGGAGCTCCCGGGCCAGCAACATTCTTAGACTGCCTGTCAGCTTACCTCACGAGCAGCCCCGCTGATACATGTCCCCGGGGAAGAGGAGAAACAAACGATGTTCCTCCGGCCGCCCGCATACCGCCATGGATCGCTTCCTGCAGGGGAATCGTCAGCGGTCAGGTCTCGCAGCATCCACACCTAAGATGGCGTCTGCGGCCCCCCCTCGTGGACAGGAACCAGCGCTATCACATAAG
>NW_017307392.1:214071-231685 GCF_000935625.1 Nanorana parkeri | reverse complement strand
CCCAGACCCGGAACTCTATTACATTGCCACTCACCTGGCACAAGTAGTAGACTGGTGCAGGCATGATGAAGTGAAGTTGTGGGTCAATATAGAGCGAGAGATTGCGGATTTCCCTCTTCAAGGGGCCCCATGGGTAGACTCTAATTTTCTTACCTCTTTACTTCAGCACCCGCTTATTGGTCCTACTATTTTAGCAGTACGAAAATACTATGACATGTGTGGCATATCCTATTCTCCATCCCCTATGACTCCTATTATGGGTCACCCAGCATTCGTCCCTGGGTACACTGACAGGATCTTCCGTAATTGGAGGGCGAATGGACTGGATGTTGCTTATCAGTTTCTTCACAATGGCTCTTGGAAAACTGTCTCTACACTTCTAGAGGAAGGACATGTTCCTAGTTTAGACCCCTGGCGAACCCTACAGTTATCCTACTTTTTGAAATCCCTACATCCTGCAGCCCGGTTTCATAGATCACGTACTGCATTTGAGGAGTTGTGTATGGGTAGGGGCGTGGTCCGTGGGACGCTTTCATTGGCCTATAAATTGCTGCTAAACGCATTACCTGTATCGGATTTATATTTCCTTCGTAAATGGGAGAGAGATCTTCACATTACGTTCTCCGAGGCAGAGATGGACAGGATTGTGTTCTTTGCGCATAAGGCGTCCATATGTAGCAGATATCAGGAGACGACTTATAAGATCATGACCCGCTGGTATAGGACGCCCTCTGTCCTATCAAAATTCTATCCACAACAATCAGATCAGTGTTGGCGCTGCCAGAACCACACAGGCACATTACTGCACATTTTTTGGGAGTGTCCGCGAATCCGCCCCTTCTGGAACCAGGTTCTAGGGGTAGTTCACCAATTGACGGGCTTCACCTTAACGGATAATCCCGCAGCGGTTCTCTTGAACTTAACTCCGATGTCCAGGAAGAGATATGGGAAGTCACTTCTGAGACACCTGTTGTGTGCGGCTCGAACATGTATCCCTAGTGTTTGGAAGCAATCCACCCCCCCGACAATGGGTCACTGGCTTAACAGAGTATCTGAGATTAGAGAGATGGAAAATCTGACAGCAGCTTTAGGGGACCGAACAGAGGCCTTTTCTCAAACCTGGTTCTACTGGGATCTGTTTGCTGATTCCTCGGAGTACAGGGAGTTGCTCTGAGGGGCATAGCGGAGGAGGTACACCTGGATCACAGGCGAAGGGTCCTTCCTTTTTCATCCCTCTCTCTTTGGCTGTCCTCTTTTCCTCCCTTTGGCAACCCCCCCTCCCCCCCAACTAGCATTTTTTTCCTCCTCCTTTCCCTTTTTTTTTTTTTCTTCTCTTTCTCCCATACTTGAATACGCTTAAAAAGAACAAAGGATTTCACTAATGACGGCACAAGATATCTGTTTTCATAAGGTATTCTGGGGGCGCAGGATGATTTACTAGTATCTTAGTTTCCTGATGTATGTACACTAATGGAAATGTAATACGATTATTGATTACTTTGGCCTCTGGATGGAGTCTTTGATGATCATGCTTGGTCATCGGTGATTTTGTTTTGTTAAATAAAGAATTTGAAAAAAAAAAATATTCCGCTTGATCCAAGCACATATGTGCACTTGAGGTACTTAAATGGAATGCCGGCTCACAGGTTGTCAATCTGTTAATGTGCTTTCTCACTGTAATGAATAGAATTCAGACTGTGAATGTACGGAGGAGTAGGTGCAAGGGGGAAAAGATTTTGAAGAGTTTCTGTGAGGCAACAGGGAGGCCACACAGTTAAGGAGATTTTCAAGCTGCATTTTTGGTATGTTACATTATGTAAATGCTGGGGGAGGGACCCCCAAAATGAATACATTTGATTGAATATGTGAATATTGTCCAAGTGTAATTATACTTCAAGGGTCAAACCAACCTAATAATATTGAACATGACACATTTTGTTTTTCATCATAACAACCAAAGACTTGATTGCAGAGCAAATTACACTCACTGGGCTATAATTTCCAGTGCTTAAAAACAGAATGTGTGTCCAACTGTGAACACATGGGCTGTGCTATGTTCCCAAACATTACAAAGAACTAAAACCTGTTGCCTAGCAATCCATGAGGTTTGCTCCCACATACAACAAAATGGCGTTTCACAAACGATCTCTCTGAAGTTAAAACTGTAATAAGAAGAATTCATGTTTCTCTTTTCAGTCCAAAAAGAAAGATATTTACAGAACTGACCCTGTGAATTTTTCTGGGTAGTTTCATCTACACATTTTTTTGTATAATGTTTCATAGCAGAAATATCAATTTCTTCATTATGTCATTGCTAAGGCATACTACTTTCCAACTTTAAAAGTAAGTATTCAGGGACACACTATATGATAATTAATATGAGCCATGCATCATGTGCCACACTGAACAATAGGCACTGCTAAATAGGCTTGGGGTTAAGGTTAAAATATTGCAGACATCGTGAAAGTCCTGTACACAGCTGAGAACCAGTGCCTTGTTATTTCATCCAGCATGTAGTATTCTGATTCCGATTGTTGTGATAGCGATATATCCCTTGTTGAGACCTCTAAGCCTGGCCTGTATAAGCAGATACAATCACTGCGGACAATCCTTGTCAGATAGCTGAACTCACCAATACCGTTTTCGTCCTCAAAGGTTGCTTTATTCTGAACGTGAAGATAACAGGATAACAGCAGATGGATGGTTACAGTGTTATGCGGTCAAAAAATGGTGCCTTCCCTAGCGTACTATGCAGAGTACATGTCTCCTGATTACATGTGGCCGTTAGCTGTTGCCATGACACAGGAAAACTGACAACAAGACGAAGGGTGGGGCTTATATACAGAGCAACTGTCATCGATCTCAGGGACATCAGGGAAAAAAACAGGTGCAATATCACAAAGGGCCACTAGATGGCAGCATAGGAACTAACACATAAAACGTCCATAGAAAATGGTATAGGGAAAACACACTATATAAATCTATCTACTAACATTAATGTAATAACATATTCTATGCCCCATTGGACATCCAGGGATGGACTTATCCAAGGTGCCTTTAACCGGCCAATGAGACTCTTATTTCCATAAGCAAAGAACTAGTTAGTTCTGCTATGGTCTCAGTAGATGCATCTGAGAAGATGTGAAGCTCTTTTCTCTGACTGGTAGCAAGGGAAGCTGAAGTGTAGCAGCCTGACATTTGAATTTCATGTAAGGTATGTAGAGATTGCTGTCTCTGTAAGGATGTACCTTGTATGGTGTTGGGAGCCACAAATCCCACTGGATCGTATAGGCTGTTCACCGCTGACAGAACACCACGTTTGGTAAATGGCTTGTCTGCAGAGCTGACTTGAAAGCCGAAGGTGTCTTTTAATAAGTCCCATTGTAGGCCCAGACTTCTCTGTACAGGTGGCATGTCCATTCCCAGATTTAAGTCTTTGAACCCTGTGGCATGATTGCCAGGTTGAAAAGCTTTCATAACAACAACATTGTTTGAGACAGTCTTATGGTGTCTGGGGTTGGTCTCAGAAAGCGTACCTTGAGTCTTTGGTAGCAGGTCTATGGCTTCTTCATGAAAAGGAGAATCATCTTGCACGATGACTGGTGTAGAAAACTCCGATGAGTTTCCCAAGAGGTTCACTGCTTGTGAAGTTACTGGAGTGATGGTTGAGGAATCAGGTGCATAGTCCTGGGTGTTCGCATCAGTGGATTCCTGCTCGTCCGAGCTGTTGAAGGAAATCTGGTGCGTAGTCTTACCAGAACTAATGCAGGGTGGTGCAGTGATGTTGTCTTGGTTTACCTGTATGATGATCTTATTGGAGCATACATCACCTGAGGCATGAGGTTCGCAATCTCGTTCGATTCCAATAAGTACCCAACCTAGATCAGTCTTTTGGGCATAAGGATCATCATCCCAGCCATTGTGCTGCTGACGTACCTTGTGTACTCTCAGGATGTCTCTGCCTAAGAGAAGCATTATTTTGCACAGCAGGCTGTAAGAATTATATGCATTTTTTGACTATTCTGACTCCGATTGTTGTGATAGCGATATATCCCTTGTTGAGACCTCTAAGCCTGGCCTGTATAAGCAGATACAATCACTGCAGACAATCCTTGTCAGATAGCTGAACTCACCAATACCGTGTTCGTCCACAAAGGTTGCTTTATTCTGAACGTGACGATAACAGGATAACAGCAGATGGATGGTTACAGTATTATGCGGTCAAAAAATTATGCCTTTCCTAGCGTACTATGCAGAGTACATGTCTTCTGATTACATGTGGCTGTTAGCTGTTGCCATGACACAGGAAAACTGACAACAAGACGAAGGGTGGGGCTTACATACAGAGCAACTGTCATCGATCTCAGGGACATCAGGGAAAAAACAGGTGCAATATCACAAAGGGCCACTAGATGGCAGCATATGAACTAACATATAAAACGTCCATAGAAAATGGTATAGGGAAAACACACTATATAAATCTATCTACTAACATTAATGTAATAACATATTCTATGGCTGTTCCATGTCTCCTCCGGTTTCAACTTCTTACCCCTTTTCCCATCCACTCAAAATGCCTTCTTAATTGTGTTTCATTTCATTTTCTCCCATCAGCTTTTCCTTAGGCAGGTTCATCACATACAACCTCAGACACATTTGCTGTCATCACATGGGCCCCTAGATACTTTGCTTCTTATCACATCATGGACCATCAAACACTTTGCTTCTGATCGCATGCTGCCCAAGAGACTTTGCTCTCTGCCATATAAATTATTGGACAATTTGCTGTTTATCGTATGTATCCAAGACACTCCTTATCAGATGGAACATCAAACACTTTGCTTCTTATCACATGTACCGCAAAACACTTACCGTATATACTGGAGTATAAGCCGAGATTTTCAGCCCATTTTTTTTGCTGAAAAGTGCCCCCCTCGGCTTCCTTATCACATGAACTATTCAACTCTTTATCAAAACTGGAGCAGAAGAATCTGGAGCAGTTGCCCATGGCAACCAATCAGTTTCTCTCTTCAGTTCGTTCAGTCAAGGTTTGAAAATGAAAGGTGGATGCTGATTGGTTGATATGCATAGATGCTCCAGATTTTGTCTGCTCCAGTTTTGATAAATACTCCCATTTGACTCTTATCATTGGCATCCTAAGTCATTTTTCTCATCACATGGACCATCAGATGCTTTGTCTTTTATCAACTGCAGCCCAACTGATTTTGCTCCTTTTCACCATTTTTGGACCATCATTATGACATGCACCGCAAGACACCTTAATCCCTCCCATATGGATCATCAGACATATTTCTCTTATCACACGTATACCAAAACATTTTGTTCTTTAGCACATGGACCACCACATATATTGAGGGGAATTTATCAAAATCTGGAGCAGTTGCCGATGGCAACTAATCAGCTTCTGTATTCAGTTTGTTCAGTTAAGCTTTGAAAATGAAAGGTGGTTGCTGATTGGTTATCATGCACAGCTGCTCCAGATTTTGTCTCCACTAGTTTTGATAAATTCCCCCCTATGTCCCTTCTTACAGCCCCTCTTCGCTCTGACTTTGCCTTGATCTGTGTTGCAAACATTTATGTACCCGAGGCACCTGCTTTGCCCCTGTATGTGCCTCAGGCACTTTATTTGCCCTTATAATTACAGACATCCCAGCCTGCAAAACCGTATTTCAGGGAGGTTCCCGTCTCATTTCAGGGAGGTGCCCTTTCTGTTTTTTGGGTTGTTTTTTTACAGCGGCCGTCGTCAGAATATAAAAGAAATAATAATGATTTTATATATATATATATATATGATTGGAGAAGCTACATAGAGCGATATCGCGTGGAAATATGAGCGATATCGCTGCAAAAATCGCTCGATAAATCGCTCAGTGTGAATGGGGCCTTACTCAGAGTAAACCTTTCAGGGAGAAAATGCCTCTCTCGCGGACATCACAGAGCTGCTGTCCAAAAGAGGGAGACTCCCTGAACATCAGGGAGACTTGAGATCCCTGTAAGTATCTCCAGACAGTTAATTTGCTTCATGTATGTCTCCAGTCATTAGCTCACGTGTCATGTGGACCCCCAGACAATTTGTTTTATCATAATATTTCAAAGGATCTAACTTTACCCTCATGTGTGCTTAGACTGCTGTGATCGCCCCTTTTCAGAAGATCCAGCCTTGTGCGTCAACTGGACAGCGCCAAAAAGCAGTCAGTGCTAAGGAAAGGCTAGAGTATGCAGGGTATTCTAGGAATTAGTATGTGCCTAGATTTGTGTGCTTTTTATAAATATGCCATTGCATACCATGAAGTATGAGATGAATTGTTGCTTATATCTCACCATTATGCAAGTTTGAGTCTTCATGTTTACTGTACATAAATAAAACATGCATAGTTTTTTTTTTTTGCTCTGCAGTTTCCAGCTGTTGGGTTGTCAAGGTGTTTTATTATATTTGTATTAGTCTCTGCATCACAGGTTTCACTGCAATGAGTTTTTACTTACTCATAACACTGACAGCAAGATAAGGCCTCTCCCATTATCTGTCTCATTCAACGCTACAGAGCTTTATTCACAGACATGTCTGGGGCTCATTACTCTGTAGTGCAGTCTCATTCATCATTCTCAGAGCTTGTGTGATACAAACATATACACTGCAAGGGGGAATTCACTAGCAACTTACTTTGTAGTTCTGGAGTTCACTAAAGATGATTTCAGTTAACATAACACTCCCATGTGTCCACTCTTATATTTTTTTACAGTTCATGAGGTTTAATCTTGTTTCATAATTCTATTTTCCTCCATCTTTACTAGATCAAACAGGGAGATATATATAAACAATGCCATCTATCAAAGTGTTGTATAACTGTTCTTCCAGCAAGAGTTTAGGCTGTTGTTAAACTCCCAATTTGTTATATGTAAAGGTGCCCATACACTGTACGATTATCGTACGATAATCCCGGGAAATCCCGCAATCGTACAATAATTGCAAAGTGTATGGAAGGTGTGCGACCGTTTCTACTGTACGATCGCACGTCTTCCGTCGAACATGCAGGCTGGAAAACCCGCCGAGAATCGTACGATTTTCGATGGGTTAGTGGCATTCTTGGGAAACAAATGCCCGTGCGGCTTTGGAACCATCGGAAGCCCTCCCCTCAGCGGGGCTGGCTTGCGATGATCGCAAGTACGATCTGCTTGTCCACGATGGGCAGATTGTACTAGCTTTTAATTACTTTACAACCATCGCACGATGAAAGTACGATTCTCGGCGGGTTAGTGGCGTGCTTGTTCAACAACTGCCGAACGGGCCGGTGTGCGCACGCGCACACTGCCCGTTCAGCATTGCGGTCATCAGAAGCCCGCCCCTCAGCGGAGCGGGCTTGCGATGATCGCAAGTACGATCTGCCTGTCCAAGATGGGCAGATCATACGTTTTTTAAATTACTTTACAACCCTCGCAAGACAAAAGTCTTGAAAGGGTTGTACAGTGTATGGCCACCTTGAGACCATACATTTACAATCACAACTCAAGCACAAGATGGTAATTTAAAGACACAGGTGAACGCTCACCTATGTTCAGCTGAACAGTGTATCTGATAGGAACTATTTTAACAGATCACTGAGGGAAAGCATGGTTGGATGAAAATTTGAGGGCCAATAAGATGACTGACTGACTGATTGATGCCTATGGTTTTGTGATGGATGCTATTTTTTTATAGATTGAAATTGGACATTTTGTATTAAATTATTTCTGTAATGTCTGCAATAGCAGCACATATTTCAAGCTGCTTCAGCTGTTGACTGCACTATGCCTGTCAAAAAATTCCTCCTTCTGTTCCTTTGCTCTTGGAATTTTGAAGCAAAAAAGAACTAAACACCCTGCTGCCTTTGACTAACGTTGCTACAGCAACAAAACTTGTCTCTCTAAATTAGGACATTTTTTCTAAGCTTCATTTTTCTTCCTGTTCCAGAACTCCTATTCCTCCCCTTGTTCTCTCTCCTTTATTCACCCTGGATCAGATTCATCTGATCTTGACAACACTGGCCAATATGTAGATTCCATCCCAGAGACTGATTTCTTATGGGGGGGTTTTTATGTGTGAAGCAGAAGGTTCCAGATACATTTTATATATCATGAAGAAGTTATTTGGTCTCATAACAATTGTTTCTATAGTTTATAATGCCAGAACATAAATACACACACACTTACACATGCATATTTAATATCTCTATTAGTCTCTACTTCAACAATCACTAATTTATTACCTGTAGCACTGTGTTATAGTGGTGGATGACTTTGCAATCCATCCCTGAAGGGCTATCATTAAATCATATTATTTTGCCAGCTTACCTATCAAAGTTGTATACTTGCCCCCTTTATTTTAGCTTTACACACTGAGAGATAAACCACAAGCTTAAAATTGGGTCACATGCCCAGATAAGTGATTGAATATGCTCGGATGTTTTTCATATGTGCAGTCATGTTCTAGGATCCTTTCTAGCTAATCACTATTGTTCAATGTGTATGGTGCGGTTCGAGTTTACCATGTGCATTAAACATCCAAATACATTTGCTTTAATGTATTTTGTTTCTAAAAGGTGCACCATAGAATTCACAGGTCAAAAAAGGGTGGTAAAAATAACATGAACTCATCAAAAAAATTGTGCTAAAAATAACATGAAATAAAATTATAATTTTATTGCCTCACTTAGCAATAAAACAGGCGTGCACCAACCTAAAAGATATACAAAAAAACACTGTAGCCTGAGTTGTTAAATGAAGAAGTCAGTAGGTATGCATAGTTATATGGTTATCTGCTTTTCAAGCACCAGTATATGGGATCTTACTCTGTGGTTTCTAGGAATGTGAATTTTTTTTTGGCATATGCACAGTTCAATTTTGTGTGGTTCACTGAGGCTTTAAAAAATGAAGGTTTTTTTTTAGTCTCCTTTATTGATAGCTATGCACACTTGATGCAGTTTTATTCCTATAGGATATGTGCATAAAATTGCTAACAACACTTTTTTGAAAATTAATGTTTTACTTTAAGCTTGGCTGGCATGCGTTCGGACATTTAAGTGTACATTCTGTGGTTCCCTTATTCCCTTATTATTATATACACTGTAACCTGTATGTAAATATTCTACAGTGCTCAGAAGAATGATACATTACATTTGAGTAAATCAGGTCCAGTGGGTGTTATAATCATGAGATCAGGTAGCTGACAGACCTCAGGGAACCCCTCACCTGTAAAGGTGCCCATACACCTGCCGATTATCGTACGATAATCGCGGGTGATCCCGCGATCGTACGATAATCGGCAGGTGTATGGAAGGCGTGCGACCGTTTCTACTGTACAGTCGCACATCTTTTGTCTCCCAAGCAGGCTTGAAAACCCGCCGTGAACCGTACGATTTTCCATGGGTTAGTGGCGTTCTTGGGAGACAAATGCCCGTGCGGCTTTGAAATCATCGTAAAGCCCTCCCCTCAGCGGGGCTGGCTTGCGATGATCGCGAGTACGATCTACCTGTCCACGATGGGCAGATCTTACTAGCTTTTAATTACTTTACAACCATTGCACGATGAAAGTCGTGCGATGGTTGTAAAGTGTATGGACACCTTTACTCTCAAACTCAAAAGTCAGTCTCATACAAACTAGGTAAAACTAAATTAGGGGGTAAATGACTTAACATATTCTGTAGAGCTGGGTTCAGGTTAAGAAGAATATTTTTGAGTCACCTAAATACAGTAGCATAGAAGCTGCTCACAAAGTTAACACACAAGATACAGATCCTTATTTTTTTTTTTAAGTGACAGTTATTCTTATTTTAGACTAATAATACCCTTTGTATATGCCTCTCAACCCACACTTGGTGCACAGATGGGCCTTCCTTTCAAAGGTAGAAGAGAACAATAAGAAATGTTCCTGACACTGAAAAATCCACCGATGCGTTTCTGACGGCCTTACTTTGTGGAATCAAAGAATTTGCTGGAGAATTTCCGAGTGCCATGGACATTTCTTATTGTGCAAAGTCTGAAAATGGCAGTCACATAAAATGGAGACTCTTATCCTTATGCTAAAGTGACACTAAATTCAGGCATTAAATCTTAAAAATGCATTCAAGTACCCTAACTATTAACAAAAATTTAGCTTGTTTGAGTATCACTGAGCTGTAGATCTTCAAATCATCTCTGAATTTGTGGTGACATTGTCTTTCCTTCTGAAGGGTGGCTACTTGTGTATATAATACATTCTGCCCTATCCGGTGTGGTCCTAAGTGTTTGGTCTACCTGTGTGGGTTACCTGTGCAGGTGTGGGGCCACCTGCGCCGGTATCCCTGACAATCTGACTGATAGACAAATAAGTTATGTTAATAGTTAAGGTACTTGAATGCATTTATAGGATTTAACTCCTGAGTTTAGTGTCACTTTGAAGCTCTGTGAATTGAGCCTAAGGCATGCTACAATTGCAGCCCAGCGATTTTGCCAAATGAGATAGTATAGACCACTTATAAACATGTTTAGTGCTAGTATACCTTAGTGAATTAGAGCCCTGATGTATTGATCACCCAACAGCTACATATGTAATTTTGGAAAACTGGTGACAATGTCTCTGCATCTGAACTCATAGCTCCACCAACTTCAGCAGATATTGCTGCATTCATTCTTTATTAGATATTCACTAAATACATCAGTTGAAGTGAATTTCCATCACTTTTAGAAGAGTTTGTTCACATTGCACCAACTCTGTTTGCAGGTATTTGGCAGATGACTCAGGGGAAGGGGCGGTGGGGCATTGTGGCACTTATGCTCAAATGCTATGTTCAGTTGTTGGCCCATGGTTGTATATTGTTTCCCCATGCTTACCCCTTTAGACCAGCTACAGTGGAACACTGTCTAAAAAAATGGTGTACTACTGTGGAAACATCACAACCCCTATGCAACTATGAAATATTATGTTTGGATTGGTTGGGCCTTCAATTTACACTTGTTTAAATTATGCAAATATTATGACAATGAAAACAAGCAAATGCATGTATTATTTATGTATTGATTTGGGGGTCATTAGAAAGATATTGTTGACAGTTGATATTTTGTCCATAGCCTTCCCCACCAAGAGCTGGTAGTTTTCTGTACAGAGCTAAGTCAAAGGCCCCCATCAAAATAACCCTCCTTGTAACGCTGACACTAGTTCTCATTCTAAACTTCCCTGCAACACTAGCCGTCTCTGCAACCCTAATACTAACCCTCATACTAACCATCTATTTAATCCTAGCACTAACCCTCCTTGTCACCCTAACAATTACCGATATGCTAACACTCTTTGTAATTTTAATACCAACCCTACTACTAACTCTCTCTGTAACCCTCCCTTTAGCCTTAAACCTTACACTAACCCTGTCTGTAACAATAACCAGAACCATATTGTTTACACACTCAAATCTCCTGTGCTAGGATTCTCTGTGCAAAAGACAAACCTTTCTTTCACTAAAATATACCAGCTCTTTTAGATCAGATGAATGTTTCATGCCTTTTATTCTCTATGCAGAGCAACAACAATTTGAACAATATGTCTAGGAAAGAATCATAAGTTTAAGGAAAATCGGTAAAAAGTGCGATGAATGCTTCTTAAAGTGCAACTGAAACCAAAACTTATATAAGTTGCAGTGAGTGCAACAGTGCCTGACTTGTGACTTTGCAGGAAATGTACCAATATCACCTTGTTGATGAGGTCTTTTATATATTCTTGTACCAGGTCATTATACTCAGAATGCATTTATTCTGATCACTATATCAACATGATTATGTATTATTATTGCACCTCCAAATGCAGCGGAAAGATCCCAAAAATATAAAGAGGGTTTTTCACAAAAGGGTGAAGGGTTTGGAGAAATGAGCAGTCTAGGCCCATATATCAGAATTGGAAAAATTCTCCAATTCATCTGACTTTCCAGTTCAGCTATTCAGCCTTCTCCAAACTCTTCACCCTTTTGTGAATAATCCTGATAGTTTCCATTCACCGAAATCTGCTGTGCTCATTTTGTAACGCTCCATCCAACTAAAATGTTTGTAAAAATCACCAGTTTAGTGCTATTTGGTGTACTAACACTCTTGTGGGGAGAATAAAACAATTATATCTCCTACCGACAGGAAGAAATGGTTGGTCAGAGGCCTAGGCCAAAAGGTCTACAGATTTATTTATTTTTAAACAGTAGCAAAGTAGCAGCTCTGGGGTAGATATGTTGACTTTCCTCTAATGTAAGTAAATAATATAACCAAGATGCACAAAGAATGCATTTCATCAATGTTTACAAATTACATCATCGTCAAAGGAAGATAGCCAATTGGCATGGACCCCAGACCTACCATTTCTATACAAGAGCAGCCAGGGATGTTTCCAATTATTTTAATAGTATGCTCAGTGGAACCATTCTACTCTATGGGGAGTTTCCATGTTTGAGGTACCGACAGCCCTGACTAATGAAATCTATATTATTTTAACAGAGATGGTTAAGTATTCTCTAGAAATCATGGTTGGATTTAATTTACCAAACACACATGCAACCCCTTAGCTATTCATTTGCTGTTAGTCATCACTGCCTTCCTCCTAACAATCTTTGATAACAAGTCCTTTGGACACTCATCAAGGATTACACTGGGGGCCTAGGCCTCTCGCTAGGAAAAAGTCACATCCCCTCTAAAAAAAAACTTCCTTTTGTTACCTCCAGGATTCAGCTTTTTTGAATTGGTGGCTCTGTCCTGTAGAGAACCTTTTCAGGTCTTACACAAGGACAAGGTGGTATTAAGACCTAGACCCTGATTTCTTTCTAAGGTGGTTTTGAACCTTTCACCTCAACCAGGACATTGTGCTTCCATCCTTCTGTCGAGCTACAGCACATCAGAAGGAAATTTTGCTTAATTTTTTGGATGTAGTTAGTGCAGCCACTGCTTCCATTAGAAGAACTGACTCTCTTCGTCATTCCTAATGGTTCCCACAAAAGAGAACCAGCTTCCCTTTTCACCATTTCTAGGTGACCCAGACAAATCAGCTTATGGCCTTAAGGATCCTTTTCTGTAAAGACCCACGCTACTGGGTCCATGAGTGATTCTTGGACATTGCAACATTTACCAACTGTTTCCCAGATTTGCAAGGCTGAAACCTGGTCTTCTGTACACATATTCTCAGAGTATTACCAAGTGGATATTCAGATCTTATGTGATGCTAGCTTTGGGTGTGAGTTCCTTCAGGCAGCTCTTTGAGCTGTAGGAAGTCCCCAGTTAGTTTTTCTGTTATTATAGTTTTGTCTATTAACCTTTTGTTTGCTGTTGCCAACCCCTAAGTTGGACTGTGTCAGGGTACCATGCACAGGCGTCCTCACACCAAATGCAGGTACCCACGCAGGATGACCAAATTAATATGCCCACACAGGATAGGGTTCTATGCACACAGTTTATGTGCTACACAACAACAAAACTACAAACCCCCCACAGATTTAGCAGTGAAGTAGTAAACCCACCGGGACAAACACACACCTACAGCCAGGGGAAGCAACAAGGAGGGGTAACAGGCCTGCAGATATATGGCAGGCCTCAGGATAAAAGAAGAGTGGTCAGGTACAAGCCGAGTCGTTAACAGGAGGGCAGCAGCACGGTACAGAAACAGGATCCAAGAGAGTGGTCGGGTAACAAGCCGGGTCGGTGACAGGTCTGCAGATAGGAAGCAGGGTTTCAGGAAGCAGGGTTTCAGGAAGCAGGGTTCAGGAAGCAGGGTTCAGGAAGCAGGGTTCAGGTTTATGGGAATCAGTCAAGTGCAGGCGACGCAATACTGAGCCAGCTTCCTGACTGCAGGTAGGGCCTAAATACCCTCCCAGGAAGCACCAGGTGATGGGATGATCAGTCACAGCTGGGGCACACCCGCAGGTGAGTACTGGAGCTGCAGGTTCCTTACAGTCCCTGGCTGCTGGAGACACCCGCAGGCGAGCACAGGAACTGCAGGACCTGGCTCCAGCACCACCTGGGGGTGCTCTGGATCCTGACAGACTGCTTTTTGACAAGTTGGACTGCTTTTGGACATTTCAGTTGTCTGTGAATCCTGTGTCCCTCAATGAACTTCGAAGGAAAATGATTTTATGGTGAGTACAAAAATCCAGTATTTTTCAAGCTTCTTTTTCCTTTATCTTACACCAGGTGATCCTTTCAGTAACACACTGTATTGTACTGTAGCAGCATTAATAACACTGCTGGTCATTTCAGTGCAGCACAGGTAAAGTGGACTGGAAGCAGGGCCAGATTTCCTAACCTGGTCTTTGGGCAGTGGAGAGAGTTCATCTGGCTGACTGGAAGTTAACAGCTCACTAGATTTTTGACAAGATCTACAGATAGTATTTGCATTTATAGAACAGATATTACAAAATTATTTCAATTATATATGTAACAGACCAAAAGGGAACATAAATGAGAAGTTCACTGTTAGGACTTACATACTCATATTCTGACAAAAATATTGTGCGTAACTCCCATACTATTGTTCAAAACTCACTATTATGAGTTTTTATATAAATATTATTATTGAAGTTCATCTGAAAAGCTACTAAAATGCTGTCTTCACTATCTTGAGTCATATTCAGTGGGGGGGAGTTGCTGTGGACATTTGCAAAACCAGGGAGGTAATTTTATTCTCTTGAGAAGCGGAGTTGGCAGAAGGACAAGAATCAAGGGATTGACAAAATAACTGTTTCCATGGTAGCAATATGAAAAACATCTCCTTCTCCAACTTCCTGGAGAAATGTGCAGTTTACTTAAAGAAAGGACCATAAAACTGTGTACATTTTGAATTTATTCTGTTTATTCATCATAGAAGGGAAGATGAGTTCAACAAATCTCTAGATCATACTTGATTTCAACCCTGGTTGGTAATGAATTATGAGCTCCTGTTTCTTTTCTTTTTTTAATATACTTGCTGGTGTATAGTAAAAATTATTTCAATTTGGGACATGACACTGCAGAATTTCCAATAATGTAAATTACATCATGCACAAATTCAACTGCCAATTTTTGGCATTGAGTGCTGTAAGACAACCCCAAAGCACTCAGCAACAGACATATTTGGAGAAGCAATATAAATGTTAAAAAGGAAGTAGAGATGGAAATGTGCAATGAAATAATTTTAACGAAAAGGTGTCAACAGTAAGGACTATCAGGACATTGTGCTTCCATCCTTCTGTCGAGCTACAGCACATCAGAAGGAAATTTTGCTTAATTTTTTGGATGTAGTTAGTGCAGCCACTGCTTCCATTAGAAGAACTGACTCTCTTCGTCATTCCTAATGGTTCCCACAAAAGAGAACCAGCTTCCCTTTTCACCATTTCTAGGTGACCCAGACAAATCAGCTTATGGCCTTAAGGATCCTTTTCTGTAAAGACCCACGCTACTGGGTCCATGAGTGATTCTTGGACATTGCAACATTTACCAACTGTTTCCCAGATTTGCAAGGCTGAAACCTGGTCTTCTGTACACATATTCTCAGAGTATTACCAAGTGGATATTCAGATCTTATGTGATGCTAGCTTTGGGTGTGAGTTCCTTCAGGCAGCTCTTTGAGCTGTAGGAAGTCCCCAGTTAGTTTTTCTGTTATTATAGTTTTGTCTATTAACCTTTTGTTTGCTGTTGCCAACCCCTAAGTTGGACTGTGTCAGGGTACCATGCACAGGCGTCCTCACACCAAATGCAGGTACCCACGCAGGATGACCAAATTAATATGCCCACACAGGATAGGGTTCTATGCCCACAGTTTATGTGCTACACAACAACAAAACTACAAACCCCCCACAGATTTAGCAGTGAAGTAGTAAACCCACCGGGACAAACACACACCTACAGCCAGGGGAAGCAACAAGGAGGGGTAACAGGCCTGCAGATATATGGCAGGCCTCAGGATAAAAGAAGAGTGGTCAGGTACAAGCCGAGTCGTTAACAGGAGGGCAGCAGCACGGTACAGAAACAGGATCCAAGAGAGTGGTCGGGTAACAAGCCGGGTCGGTGACAGGTCTGCAGATAGGAAGCAGGGTTTCAGGAAGCAGGGTTTCAGGAAGCAGGGTTCAGGAAGCAGGGTTCAGGAAGCAGGGTTCAGGTTTATGGGAATCAGTCAAGTGCAGGCGACGCAATACTGAGCCAGCTTCCTGACTGCAGGTAGGGCCTAAATACCCTCCCAGGAAGCACCAGGTGATGGGATGATCAGTCACAGCTGGGGCACACCCGCAGGTGAGTACTGGAGCTGCAGGTTCCTTACAGTCCCTGGCTGCTGGAGACACCCGCAGGCAAGCACAGGAACTGCAGGACCTGGCTCCAGCACCACCTGGGGGTGCTCTGGATCCTGACAGACTGCTTTTTGACAAGTTGGACTGCTTTTGGACATTTCAGTTGTCTGTGAATCCTGTGTCCCTCAATGAACTTCGAAGGAAAATGATTTTATGGTGAGTACAAAAATCCAGTATTTTTCAAGCTTCTTTTTCCTTTATCTTACACCAGGTGATCCTTTCAGTAACACACTGTATTGTACTGTAGCAGCATTAATAACACTGCTGGTCATTTCAGTGCAGCACAGGTAAAGTGGACTGGAAGCAGGGCCAGATTTCCTAACCTGGTCTTTGGGCAGTGGAGAGAGTTCATCTGGCTGACTGGAAGTTAACAGCTCACTAGATTTTTGACAAGATCTACAGATAGTATTTGCATTTATAGAACAGATATTACAAAATTATTTCAATTATATATGTAACAGACCAAAAGGGAACATAAATGAGAAGTTCACTGTTAGGACTTACATACTCATATTCTGACAAAAATATTGTGCGTAACTCCCATACTATTGTTCAAAACTCACTATTATGAGTTTTTATATAAATATTATTATTGAAGTTCATCTGAAAAGCTACTAAAATGCTGTCTTCACTATCTTGAGTCATATTCAGTGGGGGGGAGTTGCTGTGGACATTTGCAAAACCAGGGAGGTAATTTTATTCTCTTGAGAAGCGGAGTTGGCAGAAGGACAAGAATCAAGGGATTGACAAAATAACTGTTTCCATGGTAGCAATATGAAAAACATCTCCTTCTCCAACTTCCTGGAGAAATGTGCAGTTTACTTAAAGAAAGGACCATAAAACTGTGTACATTTTGAATTTATTCTGTTTATTCATCATAGAAGGGAAGATGAGTTCAACAAATCTCTAGATCATACTTGATTTCAACCCTGGTTGGTAATGAATTATGAGCTCCTGTTTCTTTTCTTTTTTTAATATACTTGCTGGTGTATAGTAAAAATTATTTCAATTTGGGACATGACACTGCAGAATTTCCAATAATGTAAATTACATCATGCACAAATTCAACTGCCAATTTTTGGCATTGAGTGCTGTAAGACAACCCCAAAGCACTCAGCAACAGACATATTTGGAGAAGCAATATAAATGTTAAAAAGGAAGTAGAGATGGAAATGTGCAATGAAATAATTTTAACGAAAAGGTGTCAACAGTAAGGACTATGTATTATATAATTTTATTATTATTATTTTATATTATTTATTATATTATTTGATTGGAAGGTGCCCATGAATGCATTT
>NW_017307392.1:208104-213193 GCF_000935625.1 Nanorana parkeri | reverse complement strand
ATATTATTTGATTGGAAGGTGCCCATGAATGCATTTAAGCACACATAGAAGAGCTTTGTTCTGCCCCCAGCCTCTGGGTGTACTTCTTTCCTCCACCAAGTTTTCCCCTAACTGCTGCATTTTGTTTTGAACACATCTAGATTGTTCTAGATGCTTAAAGCGGACCTTCACCCACATCTTTAAAATAACAACAAACACAACTTTAGAAATGTTTAGTAATGACAATCTACAAACACATACTTCTAGATAATTGCTGGCTTCGTATTCTTTGCATACCTTATTTCTCTTTTCCTCCCCATTCTTCTGACAGTGGCCATGTTTACTAAGGACAGATTACTAGCTCTTATATTACTTCCTGAAAATCTGGCACATGTGACTAGGACATGTGACCATCATCTCAGGGGAGGAAAATACCTTCACTGAGATGAGATTTCCCAGCAATGACAAGGCATTCCCAGCGTGTATTACCTCGGCAAAATGAAGTAATTTGCGCTTCGAAGCAGGAAGTTATTGCTTTGCAAGTATAAGTATTTCAAAATCACAACATTTTACACCTGACATGTCTATGTAATTTTAATTATCATACATAGAGGGATGCATTATTGAATTAGATTTTTGAGCGTAAAGGTCCGCTTTAAGTCAAATAGAAATTGTTCTGACAGGTAGTGCTTGGAATGTAGTATGTGTAGCCGTTTGGTCAAATAATAAACTCCGAGTGTGCTAGCAATGTGGAATAGCTCAGGAGAATTTGTCCAACTCTAGAAGTAGCTGTATGTCAAGATTGAATTAGACACATACACAAGACACATGATGTGAGGAAACCAATGTATACATTACTAAAGGTACATTGTGTATAGACAGATCTTTAGTGGAAAATTCTCCTTTGTTTTACTTTTCTTTATGTATTGCATTGTGAAATATATCACAACTACATAATGTTATGTGAGCATACAGTATAATTGGAGTCTCCATAATCTCTGATAAGTAATTTGCTGGTGGTGTATTTCTTAAAAACAAAAAGCACAATTGCCAGTAACCATAGCCATCTCAGACTACATGCATTTGAGATTTATCTGTTTCTGTAATCACCCCTACAGACATCCATTTTTGTTCTTACGCTTGGACCTTGTATTGATGGTGATCATGTACATGATTAGAGATATAGACTAAGCTTTCCTAGATATATGGCAATTAATGCACAGCTAATAAATCACTTTACAGAAATGTCCAGGATTTCATTGAGTAGCAAGACAGTAAAACCTTCTTTGTTCTGTTGCTTAAAATTTGTATAAATAAAACATATATAACATATTTTAGCTCATTCACATTTCTATATAAATAGCTCAGACCTTATTAAGGGTAGAAGCTCTTTCACATCAAACACATTATCATAAATTTTTCTGCCTTTTCCCAAGCAAAATCTATGGGCAACGGAAACTATATTGTTTTCAGAAGGATGTATCCTTTTAAATGCATTCCAGTTCATTGCAGTGCATAAAAAAATGGAAAAAAAATAATCTGCTTACTGAATTTTATATGTGCTGCCTTATAATTTGCCATAAAAGTTCTAAAAAACTTTCATAACAAAGTTCAAAGGGCTCCCTCCCTCCTTGTCACCTCCAAGGCCACTATTGTTGGCAAATCTCCTGGTTACAGTCTCTCCTGTGTAAAACTATCATACTACTTAAAGGAGATCTATGAGGTGAGTGAAAATCACTCATCCTCATAGTTCGAGCTGACATGTGACAATGAAACTGGCACATGTCGGGTCAATAGATTGGGAAGTGAGCGAACACATACCGTCACTCGCTCACTTCTCGATCATCTCCCTGCAGGGATTCCCCCCTCCCCGCTCCGATCCTCCAGCGCTGATTGGAGGAACGGACGGGGCGGGTGTAGCTGGTTCTGCCTTTATATAGGCAGAGCCAGCTGTCATTAACACAGCTGGGTGGATCTCGACAGTAATGTCGGGATCCGTCTCGGCTGCGGGGGTCTCAGTATACTGTGAGCTGTAGCTCGCGATATACTGAGCTTTGGGTGACGGGAGGACGCTAGTTTATGTCCTCCCGTGACCCTTAAGAGAACTATGGAGAAAAACACTTACCCCATAGTTCTCTTTTAAAGCTTCACTTCACTTACTACTCCACAGTCACATGACTCCAAAAATTCAAGTCCACTGATACCTGTTACTCAATGTTTTACCTCATCAACGCTCATAGCGTTTCAAACCTCTTAACTCTCCTTGTTTAGCCTGTCCCTTATCTATTCACCCATCATATACCCTCAGTCCCAGTACCGTTCTCCACCTGGCCCTTCGGGCCCAATTTCTCCTATTTAAATCTGACACACTTCCTATCAGCAGCGTTCATGTGCTGCACATTTCCAAGTTTTTTTTTTTTTGCACAACCATTATAAAAAGTCCCACATTGTTATTAGTTTGTAACCACAATTTGGCTGTTCATAACTGGATCTAATATATTGCTATTACACTTTCCGTTTGCAGATCATCCCTGGTGATTATGCCATGCTAAGAGTCCCATCACTTAGAACACTTGAGGTATACATTAAACAGTTTTAGCAGAAACAATACTCTACTGCTGTTTTATCAGTTTTTGCTCATTGAATTATTCTCTGCTACTTAGTTTTAAGTTTTTCCTACTGATCAACACGTTATACACTATTGCTACCATGTCGTTTCATGTATAATATATAGACTGTATACCATATTTGTTATACTTAGTGGTACTAAAAACTCTGATGTAATATATTTTTAAGTTTAATGTTGCTGTAAAGACTTTCCTTTGTGCTCCCTCTGGATGTATACATATTACTTCCTTTCTACACATCCTCTCAGCAGTAGTTTCTCTGTGCAGTTTCTGGGTGGCTCCTTTTCTTTAATGTCTCATGGAGACACCCTTGGGTGCATGCTCCCAGTGTTCGTACAGTAGTACAGATAGCAAAAAGCATGGAATGGGAAGCCACAACCCTCCTCCTCCCTCCTCTGTCCTCAGTGCACATGCTCCCTTACCCTCACTTAGAGCTGAAACTAATGATTATTTTCATAATCAATTAGCTGGCCTATTATTTTTTTGATTGTTCGGATAAAAAATGCCGTCCTTAATTTAAATTAAAATACACAAATGCAGTGTTACAAACATAGATTACTTCAGAATAAAACTGCATGCACATTTTTTTGCAATAGCACTGCACTGGAACGCATGTCATTGTGGTACTGGGCATTCCAATGCGGGCAAACACACTGTGGGTGGGAAGCCCATTTGGGGTGCCATTGAAAGGAATGGCACTGCACCTCCAGCAGCAGAATTTGTCAAGCTGAAACGGAAAATGACTTTTTTCCATCCTTTTATAATTTTTTAATAAATAATTGTATGGTGAGCACATGGCACTTGAATAGCTTCACCCAGGCAATGACAGCTGCCAGTGGCAAGATTCCGCAGATGGCAGCTGAATGTAAATACAGCAGGTAGTGGGCTGGTGCAATAGCCAGCCTGCTATTAGCCATTTCAAATTGCAATAGCAGGCTGGCTATTGCACCCGCCAAGGTCAGGTAAGTGGTGTGGCACAACTTTGAGCCAGAGACAGTGAACACATCTAAAAGTAAGTGTTGGGCACACATTTTTATGTACTGGGGAAAGCTCTCTTGATTGACGTTAGTTAATTTGTGATAAAAAAAGTTAGTATTTAGAACTACCTTAAAGATTCTCTGTACAGATACTATATTATTATTCTCGTTTTTTTATTGTGCTCCAGTGTTCATCATTCAATATATTTAAAAATAGATATAGACAGATGTAGAGACTTGACACCCATTGATTTTTGTTTACTGGCAGGTAATTTCTATGTGGGAAATATTGGTAGAGTTGAAGGTTATATTCATCATTCTCGTATTATATATCAAATATTTTTTTTCTGTTACGGTTTCTTATACATTTATTAAGTATTCATATTTTTGGATTACTTTCATCTATTACATGTTTTGTTTTTTTTTTTAATGCACCTCGTGCAAGTAGGGACTTTGTTTAGATATTTATCAATCAGCTGATTTTTTTTATGTGAACCTGACTGATATATATTTGCACTTACCATACATTTTACTTATGTAACAATTTTATAAAAAATATATTCATTTATTTCATGTTCTTATAACCCTGAAGAAGGGTTATAATAATTTTACCATTAAAAGTTGTGGACTTTTGGGTGTTGTGTGTTGCTCTTAATTGACGGTATACACAAATTCTCAACTCTGGGTTTTTACCCCTTTTTTTTCAAGAGGGTCCCTGTTTTCTGGAGTGCTGCTGAACTGGATCCAGTGTGCCCATGTATTCTGTGAAATGTCAAAGGGAGAATGAGGTGAAAAAACAACACTAGTGCTGCAGTCTATGAAACCTGCAGTTCTCATATCTAGGGCAGGCTAGAAGTAGTGCAGGAGCTGTACCATCCAGCATAAACAAAAGTATTGATTTTTAAAGTACAGTGCAGTGATCCGCACCTGTACAGAGGTACCATTTGTTTACACATCAGAACTCACCAAAATCTCTGTGTCTGGAAATGCTCTAGTCCATAAGTGGTATAGAAGTACAAGAGCTGAACTGGTTAAAATACATTTTGTGCACTTGAATGTAGACTACTAGTTACGCTGGTCATCGTAGACCACAACCTTCTGCAAGATTGATATAATGACATCTCAAACCTTGTGCACCAAACACAACTCTCAGCAAGACTACTGTCTTCATCAATTGACTCAGAAAATGGGCAGTATCATAATGTCAGGACCGGATGCAGACACTTCAGTCAGAGTATTTAGTGGCAAGTGACTTTCCTTAACCTCCCTGGCGGTATGATTATGTCAGGAATTTTGTACCAAAAGCGGTACAATTTTTTTGCATGGAAATTTGGTGTTATGTATTGTAGGCCTGCAATTCTTAGTAAATCTTAGGAATAACTCACCTAAATCTGTCCAAACAAGAGTCCAGTAGACATCCCAGGTATGATAAAGTTTAAACAAGAAATTAAAAAAATATAATATAATAAATTATAAATAATTATAAGAAATTATAATATAAGAAAT
>NW_017307392.1:173419-207630 GCF_000935625.1 Nanorana parkeri | reverse complement strand
TCCAGTGCCCTGCCTGCACTTTTACTGTACTCTATTGACTGTGGTACGGATCAGGCAGCACCCCAAGAATTCCCATTTACTGGACCATTTTTAAAATAATTTTATTATAATTTTTTATAATTATTCATTATATTATAATTTCTTAAAATTGTTAAAAAGTGTCAGGCAGGGCACTGGACAAAGCTCTAGGGACAAAATTGAAGTGAACTAGTTTCATACATAAGTGTAATCATAGGAGATTACATTGTATTGTGTGTATTCTGTGTACATTGCAACTTTTCACTTTTCAATTTCCCGCCGGCTGTGACGCCCGAAAACGAAACTAAAAGTTAGATGCTGGCATCTGACTTTTAGTTTCGTTTTCGGGCCGCGTACAGCACGCCGCGGGCTCGCAGGGACAAGGTGAGTGTCACTTTTCTCTGCAGTCCCGAGTCTGGCTCGGGGTTACCGCTCCTGGTATGGAAAATTAACCCGGAGCCAGACTCGGGAATACCGCCAAGGAGGTTAAGGGAAGTGCGCCTACCTGAGACTATATACTTTGACTATAAATGTTGCAGGCGGGCCCCAGGTACAGAGCGGTAGTACTGCCTGGCGATGGAAAACATGACAGCAGCAGCGTCACAAGAGGGGAGCGGCCCGCACCCGGGTGCCACCATTGGAGGGGTGACACCAAAATGACTGACGGTCATTTTGGTGTCACCCCTATGAAAAGTTGGGCACTCGGTCACGGACCGAACATGCACGTTGACATCATCGCAGGTGTGGTGACGTAACAGCGTGGTGTGATCCGGTCTCTGCTCCGTGTGTCAGCCAGCCTCGGGACGCCCCTGCATGACAGTGGTAATTACTGCAGACAGTCTAAGGTCAGGACTGGTAACAAGATAGAAGACAGGACCCAGATACCAGATCAAGATATACAGATGCAGCATACAGGTTTGTGCAGAAAGGACTAAACAGAACAATCACAAGCCCAGAGCCCTGGGCTAGTAATGCCTCAATAAAAGCACCACTAACCAATCCTAAGGCTGAGGGCTGTGTTGTGGACTCATTAGCCCACAGCCCATCATTAGGCATGCTCCTAACACATTATGACCAGTATCTATACTTCACATCTGCTGCTGCCTACCAAAAGGCAATGTGTGTACAAGTCTATTTATTTGACTGTGGAATTTCCTGCACTTTATTGCAGCATTGGGTGCAGTTATTGATTGGAACAATGCATGCATTTATTTGTAGGTATTATAAATCCATATTGATATGTACAGTATATGACTGGTGGTGCCACCCTATTTCACTACAAACATATGATGTGTGTGAGTCACGCTGTCAGATTTATCATGTTAACATCAACAAGGCCACAAAACAGAAAAAACACAAAGAGAAACAAGAGGAAACAAAGACATGGAAAGCACTTTAAGCCACTTTGTCAGAAATATAATATAGCTCAAAAACCCTTAGTGGCCTGGAGGTCAGTGGGAGGAACCACTGAGTTTTCGGGGTACCAGTAGATCAACACTACTAGAAGACCTTAGGTGGGGGGGGTTGTGCTTCCTCTGGAACGAGAGTGGCGGGGGCAGCTGGAGAAGTAAAGTATGTATTTACAAGCTTATTTTGCAGGAGGCCCTTTTTGAACTGTTTTATATTCCTGACAGGATGGCTTAAAACCATCACAAAACCAGTATGGATTTCACATGAGAAGTAACAATTGGAAAACACAGATAATACATAACATAATAATATGTTCAAAATATAAACACAAACAGAAAAAGCATGTCTATTTGATCTCTTAGGTTTCCATTTTTTTTAATCCAACACCTCCTATTTCAATAATTAAATTTTTTTGTTCCCTCATTGTGAGTTTAAAGGAAGTCTGTATTATTTCTGCCACACAGAAAGGCAATGCTAAACAGCAGTGAGAGTATGGGGGTTATTCATGAAGGAGCCGAAGGATCCTCAGGCTTTGGCTGATTCTTCGGCTCTCTTCGACCGCCAGAGGCCTTCAGTTCAGTCGAGTCAAGGGGCTGCTGTACGGGCTATTCACTACTCAGCCGAACCGAAGGCAAATGTTTTGGCATTCGACTGAGCCGAATCGAGGCGAACAGCCTGCCGAAGTCCAGCCGTTTGCCCTGAACATGATCTCACGGCTGGCTCCGCCCAGTTGTAATGAAAGATCAGCGTCCCCAAATGACCTGGGGATGCTGAACTGTAATTAAACAATAACAACTGGGCAGAACTGGCAATGACATCGACACCCCCGTGTTCGGTTTGAATTCGAACTTTAGAACATGGAAAAAGTTTAAATTCGAACTTCAACTCAAGTCTATGGGGCTAGAACTTAAAAAAAAAAATGTCCCGCATTTTTAAACCTTATATGCAAGTTAATAGCCATAAAAAGGGTATGGGGATTCGGGTACTGGCCTGGGGAACATTTATCAATGAAAAAAAAAACATTTAAAAAAATAGAGTTTTTAAAGGAGCAGTGATTTTAACATCACTTAAAGTGAAACAATAAAAAATTCCTTTAAATATCGTGCCTGGGGGGTCCCCCTAAACTGCCTGTAAAGTGGCACATCTGTACAATGTATAGAACCTGCTGCCGCGGCGCTGCACCTCTGCCCCTGTCTCCCTCTCAGGGCTCTGAGAGATCGGAGGGGTCTTCACGCTCCTCACAGGACGGAGAGCAGGAGAGCTCGCTCATCCCCGCTGACACAACGGCTGCCTGCTTCTCCTACAGGGCTGAGTCCAGCAAAATCGAGGCCCCTGCTTTCGGGCCTAGTGGAAGAGGTGAGCCCTTCTAATAACGCTATGGACGACACGAGGGAATTGTTTGCCCCTATAGAGAACTACCCCACAGCCAACCAACCCCTCTCTTCAAAAAAAACAAAGCCCAAGCTCTCAACTTTGTACAGATTGGCCAGTGGCAAAATTGTTTATTAGTATAGTTTGTGAGCTTCGATTTTGACACTTTATTGTAACATAGTAGTATAGTAGCATAGTATTTGAGGTTGAATAAAGACACAGGTCCATCAAGTCCAACCTATTGCGTTTATGCATTGCGTTTTAATAAAATGTAAAAACACACTTATACAAAATAATATTATAATATTGTTTTTATATTATTATTATACAAAAACAATTATTCCTAAACTATTCAGACGTCAGACTGAATATTCAGAATTTAGGTACAGTATGTGTTTGGTAGAAATCGGCTAGCATGAGAACAGTATGTGAGCACTTCAACAAGCAGCAAATAGAGACAAAACAGGTTTGATCTTGCAATAAAAATTAGAGTGTATTATCTGAGAGACACAAATATTGTTTAATTGATGAACAGCTGAGGTAGATGTGTTTCCACATGGAAGCAGTAGTAACTGAGCCAAACATTGGTTATGTGACTTCTTCCTTCACCTCTTCCTTTTCCTCCTTTGTAATTATGGTATAAAAAGGGGCTCTGGGGAGCTGGGAGATTTTTCCACCCCACCATCACCTAGGATGCCTGCATGATTTTGACCTTTTTTTGAAAAGGTGACTAAAATTGTTATCTGTGATGAGCCTCCTAGAGCACACCTTATGTAACCTAATAGTTTGGAGCACTCGCAAAAAAACATTCACTGCAACTTCTCCCATATTTAGCCCAAAGTTCCTGGCCTGGGTGGTCCCACATTAAAATATTCACACCCGCCATCACTTTTTTCAATTACTTTCATTAATTATAATAGTTTTTTTTTCTGTAAGGCCATCCCTGTCCAAGTTGAGCAATCATTGGCAGGGAAGGCAATTTAATTAAGGTTGTGTTCTGTTTATGGGAATTCACAAGTGTGAACCCTGTAGTCTGTTCAACCTTTAAAATGCATTCAAGTGCCTTAACTATTAACAAAAATGTAGCTTATTTATGCATCACTTGGCTGACACTCTCCTTCCTTCTGGAAGGTGACTACTTTTGTTCCCTATGTTCCCTGTGTGTGTTGTAATGTAGCCACCGCTCCAAACTTAATCCCGTAATGGACTACAATCTCACGTTTAGTTTACTAATTTGTATTGAAGTTATAGTCCATCACAGGAGCAAGCTTGGAGCGGTGGCTACTTTACAACCCGCACATGGACCATGGATGACAAAAGTAGCCTACCTCCAAAAGCAAGGAAAGGGTCAGCATAAATTGAAAGGTGATTTGAGGACCTACAGCTGAGTAATACACAAATAAGCTATTTTCTTTTTTTTGCTAATACCGTATTTTTCCATCTATAAGACGCCCCCATATATAAGACGCCCCCAACTTTTCTTACCCAAAATTCAGAAATCAATATTTTCAATGATATAATGCATCACACTTACCTCTGAGTCAACCATTTTATGTTTCGACATTACCGCTCTGGGCACTGGCTACACGCTCTCCCCAGCAACAGCTGACGTCAGGTACAAAATATGTGTATAAGACGCCACCCCCATTTTTAGGTAAACATTTTTATGAAAAAGTAGTGTCTTATACACAGAAAAATGCGGTAGTTAAGGTACTTGATTGCATTTTTAAGGTTTAACTCTTGAGTTTAGCATCACTTTAAATGGCCCTACAGCAACATATTCCCTGCATAACTTTTTTTTATATATGCATGTTATTTATATTCATCTCAATACTTTTTATTTACATTTTCTTTCCTTTGCTATTCCTGCCCAAGTTTGCTTGACTACAAAACTAGGTCAAAATATTGTGAGCTGGGAAGGATGCTGCAAGGGGGACACAATTGGATTTTGTGGGGCTGCCACATTTGATGGGAGACTCATTTCAATCCAACTTCAGCCCTCGTTGGCCTTTTCCTGCGAATCGTTCTCCAGGGACAAAAGGGAAAGGACAGGCAACAGCAAAAATTAAGCATATAATCCTACGGCCACAGGCTGCCAGCCCTTCTTCAGAGAAAAACCTTTAATCTCAAAGCAGCACTCGCCAATGCCCACCCACTATCTCCAGTAACAAATTTCCCATGCCAAGTTTTTGCTGGAGCAGATGAAAAAAGTGTTATCAAACTCCCCACATACCCAGCGCCTGTATGCTAGCTGACCATGGACTGCTGGGTGTCAAATATGTACCACTGGCTGGGGTGTAGCCCAATATAATCGGGTGACGAACACGACCGCGGCCATCTTCCCGGCTCTGACACGTGGTTGTGGCTTCCTCTAGTCGAGATTGCGGTCGCAGACAGACCTGTGCACACTTGCTGTGCAGCTTTTCTGTGTGCTTTTTAGCACATGCTGTACTGTACAGTATTATTCAATCCAGCATGGCTCCAAAGAAAGTGCAGAGCAAGCATGGTGGTAAAAAGAAAGTGCAGAGTGGTAATGAATTTACATATGGTTCAGAACGGATTAACCTCATTTACATTGAACCTTATGGGAAAATGACATTCTGCTTGCAACCAAAATCGGTTTGCGACCACGTTCGTAGGGGGTCAGAATGGATTAACCTTATTTACATTGAACCTATAGGGGAAATTTGATTCGGTTCACGACCAATTTGGTTCGCAACCAGAATCATGGAACTAATTAAGCTCATGAACCGAGGTACTACTGTATATAGGCACAAGGAACTAGCCTGCACTTCTGCACATGTGATGTTAGACAGGGTCTCCAGCACAATGGGTGGATTTGTGGCTGAGAAGCTGAATGGAAAGCTGACTGAAAAGCTGACTTTAATAAATAAATCAGACCTGGATCACAAAAGCATATACCTATGGTGGTTTCTGTTTTTCATGAAACTAATGTTACCTCCCAGTGTCTGACTCCAGTTCAACCCATGGAGATCTCTATCCATTGTCCGGATGTGGTAAGGGCTATCAAGGTTTAACTCTAGGCCACTACTGCTTTTAGCCATATGGATTCTCTTTTTGTTATTCCAGAAGGTCCTAATTGAGGCTTCTAAATCCACTATTCACTGTGGATTACACAGGTTGTTGTGTAGGCCTATAAATTGTGGGATGAAGTGTTTCTTTTTTTTGTGTTTAAGCCTAATTCACTAGGGCACTGTGCTTCTTTGACTTTTTGCCATCAGATATCTGTGTCCCAGATCTGTACGGCTGCAACCTGAACTTCTATGCCTACGTTTTCTATGGTGTTTATTTTTTTTTTTAAGCATGTAATTTTTATTAACCCCTTCGTGACTGACGACGTACAGTGTACGTCGCCAGCATCGGGGCTGTTTAAACAGACTCCCGGCGACTTTTGCCGCCGGGACTCTGTTTAAACTTGTAGAGCCGACTGTCGGCTTTACAACAGAAGCGATCCTGGCGACTTACCTGTCGCCAGATCGCTTCTGCGTCCCGAAGAAGGGGCCGCCCCCCCCCCCGCCGGACACCCCCGCCGTGCTTCCCGGGCTCCGTTGCCCCTCCTACGGGCCCGGGACCGGCGATCTTTGTGTCCGCGGGGAGCTGGGGAGGAGGTCGACGAACTTCCGTTCATCGATCCCCTCCCCGTTCTATGGGACCGGGAGCGATGCAGATTGCATCACTTCCGGTCCCTGGGCTGTCAGTTCTGGGCTCCTGCAGCCCAGCTATAAGCTATTGAAGTGCGATCTGCACTTCAATAGCTTATTTCCAGTGTAAAGGTGACACTGAGGGTCTTTTGGACCCCCAGCATCACCTTAAAGAGGACCTGTCACCACCATCTGCTATTACATGGGGGGGCTTGCAAGCCCCCCCATGTGATAGCAGTCAAAGTAAAGTAAAAAAAAAACAAAAAACAGTTTTTAAAATTAAAATGAAATAAAAGAAATCTAATAATATAAAAAAAAAAAATTTTAAAAGTACCCCGCCCCCGCGAGCACGCGCGTCGCCACGTAAACACGCGTCGGGTGCGCCTACGCATGAAAACGACGAACGCGCTACACATGTTGGGTATCGCCGCGCACGCCGGAGTGAGAGCAATAATTCTAGGGCCAGTATTTTGGGGTATCTCTAAATTGATGACCTGTGGGGGCTTTTAAAGTGTCTTTTATTGACTTTTTGGGGTACTGCAGTTTTTCGCCGTTTCACGGTCGCACGCAATCTGTAAACTGGGCATGTTGGGTATCGTTTTACTCGTTGTAACCTCATCTTTTATATTTCATTTAAAAAATGGGTAATTTGTTGTGTTTTGGGGCATTTAATTAAATTTGTCACTAAATTTTGGGGTTTAATAAGGAGTTGCGCTAATATTGCGCAACATAAAAATTTTCAACTACCACCATTTTATTCTATAGGGTCTTGGCATTCAGAAAATATATAATGTTGGGGGGTTTTACTTCATTTTCAGGCCTAAAATGTGGAATATAACATGGGAGCAAAAATTGAAAAAAGGGCCTCAGTCATGAAGGGGTTAAAGTTACATAAAGAAACAGAAGGTAATTAACATAAGTGACATTTCAGCATGAGTACATCAGACACCTACAACCGTATGAGTAGTCACAGAAATGGCATTTACATATGCAGTACAGCAGGGCTCAAAATTTCCACTCGCCCCCTCGCAAATTTGAGAAGCAGAGTGGCCCACTTGTGGACGCTGGTTGGCATCGCTGCCGCAGAGGACGACAACGTATTCTGTAAATAGTTTCTTATGTATGACAGAGACGTTTTAGTCGAGGGATTAGAGAGGAGGGGAGATAGGGAGGAATGTATCACTTCACCCCATGGAGGTGTGCAATGTTGCATTATAAAATTGCGTATTTGGGCGTATTGTAGGTAATGGGTGGGTGGGATACCATATTCTCTTTGTATATCTAAGAAACTTTTACATGACCCCCGGGTTGTGAACAAAGCTTGGATGGTGTTTATACCCTTGGCTTGCCATATGCGGTACGAAGCAGATTCCCGGCCCACAGGAAAAGCTGGAGATGTTGTGATCGGGAATAGGGGAGATACAACTCCCGGGATATGCATTAATTTTCTTATGTCCCTCCACGTGAGGATAGTGTCCCTGAATATAATATTGTATTTAATGCTGGTGGGCAGTTGTCTTAGGGGAGTATTCAGAATGCCGATCAACGACCACGGAGCCACCCATTGTCTTTCTAGCTGAGTATTTGTGAAGAAGGACGTATCATGTATCCAGTCTCTCACGTGTCTAAAATTGCTAGCTAAATTATATAGTCTTAGGTTTGGAAGATTGGCTCCTAGTTGATTCACAGGTTGTTGCATCTTACGTAGGGCAATTCTAGGTCTTTTTCCTTTCCAGATAAATTTGGAGAAGGCTCCATATACGGATTGGACATCCTTGTGTTTTCGAAGCATGGGGATGGTCTGCATGAGGTATAGTAGTCTAACGAAGCTGACCATACGTATTAGATGACATCTGCCAAGCGTGGACAATGGTAAATTACGCCAACCCTGTAGTTCTTGTATAATCTTATGGATCAGCGGGGTATAGTTATTCGAATATAGGGTAGTACTGGATCGGGGGATAACAATACCCAGGTATGTGATGCTATGGGGTTTGACCTGGATGGTGCTATTTCCCGACCAAGTAGGGGAAGTAAAGGCGGAGATATGTGTTAAAGGAAGCAATTCGCTTTTGTCTAAATTTATTTTGAAGCCTGAGAATGTGCCAAATAATTCTATGTGTCTTAAAATGGTGGGAATATATGTTTGTGGGTCAGTGATAAAAAGGACAATATCATCCGCAAATAAGGCTATTTTAAGTATGGAAGAACCAATCGTAATACCCTGGAAGATAGGGGAGTCCGCCAATGTTTGTGACAGCGGTTCGATGGCCAGATTGAACAATAGAGGCGATAATGGGCACCCCTGACGTGTGCCCCTGTGTAATTGAAAAGAGGAGGAGAGAGCAGTGGAGAGGTAAATCTGTGCCATTGGGGTAGTATATACAGTACATATATAATCAATAAATGTTGCAGAAAATCCCATACGAGACATTACCAAAGACAGCCATGACCAATTAACTCTATCAAAGGCCTTCTCCACGTCTAAAGCCAAAAGGGTCATAGGACGCGGGGAAGACGGTGTAAGCCTAGACATTTCAAGAGCAGAGATAATTTTTCGTACATTTGTAACAGCAGATCTTCCCATTACAAAACCAGATTGATTAGATGAAATGAGACGTGGGAGTACCAAAGCCAGGCGGTCAGCAAGTATTTTAGAGAGCAATTTAGCATCTAGGTTTAGCAGGGAGATTGGACGATATGATCCCGCTTGTAGGGCATCTTTGCCAGCCTTAGGCAGGAGCCTAATATAGGCTGCATTAAAGGTGTGGGGATATATTTTGTGTTGTAGGATGTGGTTAAATAGGGATAACAAAGTAGGAGCTATGGGATCTGATAATATTTTATAAAATTCAGATGTCAGGCCATCTGGACCTGGGGCCTTTGAACGTGGGGCATGTTTGATGGCGTCTTGAACTTCTTGGAGAGTAATCTCCGCATTCAAAAAGGTCAGTTCTTCCGGTGACAGGGATGTCAGTTTTACCGAGTCTAAATAACTAGCCCCCGCTGCAGGGTCACTAGAATCAAGTCCATATAAGGTCTTATAGAAGTCACGGAAGACTCGACAAATGGAATCAGGAGTCGAATGGATCTGTTTTCGTTCGTCAGCAAGACGGGTAATATGTGAGGTCGGATTCGCAATCTTAATTAAATTCGCCATGAGTTTACCCGACTTGTTTTCAAATTTAAACAGATGCACTTCCTTACGCGACCGAATTTGACATTCGTATTGATACATCCAATGATCACAAGCCTGTTTCGCCTGAATCCATTGGAGACGTGATTGAGGTGAGGGATGCAACTTGTACTGTAAGTAGGCCTCCCTGGCCTCCTCACTCGTCTCTTTATATTTTCGTCTAGTCAGCTTCTTCTGGTGTGCAGCATATGCCAAAATCCGACCACGGAGTACAGCCTTAGCTGCCTCCCAAAAAAGAGAATGATTCTCTACATGTTGGGCATTGTCCAGTGCATACTCACTCCACCGTTGAGAAAGATGAGCTCTGAAGGTTTCATCTGAAAATAAAAATGCAGGAAAGCGCCAAACAGTCGGATGTGCCGGTTTATCAAGCCCATGCAAAGTGAGTACTACAGGAGAATGATCTGAAATCACTAAGTCCTCGATCGTTACAGTTGAAATGTTGTGTAGTAGGTTGGGAGAAGAGAGGAACAAGTCTATTCTAGAGAGTGAATGATGGGCATGTGAAAAATGTGTATATTCCCTTTCTAGGGGGTGAATATGACGCCATATATCCAATAGCCCACTGGCTTGAATGAAGGTGCGCAGGTGTATGTCCTGAGGGCCTTGCGTTGGTGGAGTATTTCTGTGTTCCCAAGACCTGTCCTCCATGGTACAAGGTGTGGCATTGAAGTCACCCCCCAGTATAACAATTGATTCAGGTGATTGCGGGGGTAGGTTTGCTAGTAGACTCTGGAAGAAAGGTAGGCTGTCATTGTTTGGGCCATATATGTTCCATAAATCCAAGACCTTGGAGACAATTTGTAGGGTGATATGGGACCAGCGACCGGTCTGTTCATCGTGTTGCTGTGATATGAGAGTATAGGATAGGGCCTTGTGTATGAGGATGACAACCCCAGCAGATTTTGCAGAGGCCGGAGCTCCAAGTACCGAGCCCACCCAGGATTGTCGCATGCGAGGGATGTCCGCGGATTGAAGATGTGTTTCCTGTAGCATTGCAATGTCAACACGCAAACTTTTCAAATGTCGTATAACTTGCCTTAGTTTATGAGGAGACTTAAGTCCCTTGACATTCCAGGATATAATATTCAATGGTGTTCCCATATCCAGAATGTATAAACTAAAATATGGTGATATTCAATAAAGTAGAGGCGGAGGAGGGAGTGGTCCAGTGTCCCAGCTAACCGGCCACATCTCAGGAGGGAATGTCTTGCTCTAGCGCGACCAATGAGGAAGGAGGAGATGTCGTAAATAGGAACCGACGAGTCGGCGAATATGTCACAGAATATCTTCATAACAACAAAAATTGACCAAACTGAATAGAAATTGCAACTAAAAAATCGGGCCATCCTGATGAGGGAATACAGTAGTATACAGTATACTGGAGTACAGTATTCCAGTGCAAGTGTAACACCGAAACAAATGCAAGCAAACACAACAGGTGCTGGCTTCCTTTTTTCCCAATGGAAGTGTGGAAAAACATAGGTAACTAGTGGTGATAGATCAGTCTATCTGACCAGTGCAACCTGAATTAACCGAAACAAAAGGGTACTGAGTCCGTCTAGCCATTATGCAGGCATAGCTTTTGGCAGAGAAACATGAGTGGAACATATGTGTCGCATACTCACGACCATCCGCAGGTTAAGTTTCATGTGTTGTACAATCCAAGAGTCCAGTAATGACCCCAGTGAATCAGAGGTGCTGAGGGAAGTGTCCAGGCCTTCTTCTTCCTCGGAGGGCTTTTGCTTGGCGATGTCAGCTCTCTGTAGGATTCCACATAATCGTGGGCCCGAGCCACTGAGGTCAACTGCATTGTTTGCCCGTCCGGGCGCACGATGCGTAATGTGGCTGGGTAGGCCAGAGAGAATCTTATCTTTTTCTGAGTAAGGAGTTGGCAGGCTTCCCGGAATGATTTGCGCAGTTTCGATAGCTCTGCAGAATAGTCTGCAAATAGAAGTAATTTACAGCCGCCGACCACCAAGTTGCGTTGAACACGGTAGTTTTGCAGCAGATTTTGTTTATCCGAATAGTCAAGGTATTTCACAATGACAGGTCTGGGCCGCGCTGTCTTCATCTTTCAGGGGGCCCAGCCTATGTGCCCTTTCAACTTTGCATGCGTGTGATAGGCCCAGAGCCTGAGGTATAGTGTATGCACAGTAACGCTGTAGTTCTGCCGGTTTTATGGATTCAGGGACACCGATTACTCTCAGATTATTCCTGCGTGCCCTGTTTTCCAGGTCATCCACCTTTTCCATTAGGTACTGGATCGTTTTGGCCGAGTTGTTGTGTGCTCGGCCGCAGATCGGTCCTCTAGATCACTGACTTGCAGCTCCATAGCCTGCATTTTGGTGGCCTGAGTCTCCAGGGCCGCATTCAGAGGGCCTAGATGTTGTTGTATGGAGGAGGCAATAACAGCCGCAATGTCCGCTTTAAGGTAAGAGGCCACCTCTGATGCTATTTTGTGGTAGTCTATGGGGTCAGGTGGATGTGTGATATTGTGCGTGGTAATTGAGTGCTCGTTACCGGCATCCGAGTGATCATCTGGCCCGATTTGGCCAGGTAACGATCCATGCCACGATGTTGTATGTCCAGGATTTAAGTTAGGGTTCCGATATGAGCCTTGTGCGTTTTTAACGACCAGTTCCACAAGAAGGCTAGATGGAGCTCAGGAGCACACTTCTACTCCATTAGGCGCCGGAACCAGAAGTTTTCTATGGTGTTTAACAATGATATGTCTTCCTCAGCAGATGCTATTTTGGTCAAAGGGTTCTGCAAGTGACTGTATAATTCCCTTGGTTTGTATTTCTTCTTGGTTTTTTTTCTTGTTGAGCTAGTTCCCCTGGGTTTATTTTGGTGTGTCCGCCCCTCTGTTTAGACTGCTTTTGGTTATCCCTAGCTTGCTTAATTATTATAAAACGGTGTCCCTTAATGAATGATAGAGAAAACAGGCTTTTTGCCTCCCCATATATCCCATTGTTTTTATCTCTTTGGACTGCTTTCTACAACTAAGCATGTGTGGAGTGGGTGGAGTTATAGCCTCAAGGGGGCTGGCCTTCAGACTTCCAGTGCCTTGTGTCCATTTCTGTAGTCAGCATTATACCCCCAAGGTTGCTTAATTATCATCAAGCTGTGCCCCTCAATGGATTCCAAGAAAACGGATTTTAAGGTGAGTACAAAAATCCTATTATTCCACTAATTAAATCAACATCCTTAGCAGCGAAAGGGGTTAAAGTATCTGCAAAATCGTAACATGCTGCCAACGAATAACAGTACAGCAACACTGCTGAAATTGTAATCACTTATAGAATTCTGTAAAATGGTACCCAAATACCTTATTTTTACATCTCTATCAGCGGTCATGATGGTTCACTGTCTCTCTTTCACACCAGCTCCATGGGATTGGGGTTGAGAAAAAATAAAGACTCTGTGGCCCTAGAAACCTCTGGCTTACAGCATCATGATTAGCACAATGCTATAAATAGCTAGGGGAGGGACAGTTTGTATAATTAAAGGCTGCCTGCAATAGTGTACAGAAGGCTTATTTCCTGCGAGTGCCCAGTCCAAACCATACATGTCAAACTTATAGGAGAAATGTATCAAAACTGGAGCAGACATAATCTGGAGTAGTCCCCCCCATAGTAACCAATCTGCTTCTATTTGCATGTTGTTCAGTTAAACTTTGATGAAAGATTAAAGCAGATTGGTTGCCATGGGGGACTGCTCCAGATTCTGTCTGCTTCGCTTTTGATAAATTCCCCTCATAGTGTTCAGTCACCAGTGTATTTGTGCTTACCCTTGGGTGCCCGGATCTAAGCATTTGCTTTTATTTTGTATCTCCTCATCGCATGTGTGATAACCCTTCAGTGCCCAGGCACCAGCACAGATGTACTAAACCCTCAGCATCCAATCATTAGCAAATGTGCATTAACCCCTCACTGCCCTATTCATAGTGCATGTTTTTGGAACCCTCAGTGCTTAGTTCCCAGTATATGTGAATTAATTCCTCAGCTCCCATTCCCCAGGACATGCGTGTTAACTCCTTAATATTCAGTCCCCAGCTTTTGTGTGTTAACCTTCAGCGCCCCCGGTGTGTTTGCCTAAAAGAACTGTTGCCAGAAAGCAACCAATAAGAATGTTTTCTATCCTTTTATTAAAGGGTATAATGCCATTTGTTTGTTTTCTGTTTCCTCTCAGCTGCAGATTTATTATTTTTTGTCATTTCTGAGTTTTTTTTCCTCATGTTTGTGTCTACAATTCTCTATTGCTAATTTTATTCCAGTTTAGTGTATTATATGTCCATTTTGTTACAAGAACAAGGCCTTCATTAGTTGAAAGGCTATGAGATGGTAGGCAGGATACAGTTAATGTGACCTCTCCCCTTCATATATAAGATACACTGTAACCACAAACATGAAAAGTTAATTTCACAGCCCAGTGCTGCTGACTCCAAGGGTTTCAGCAGCAGTGATGAGTGTTTGCTTGATGCATTGACAGCCTAGCACAAGGTATCCTGTGTCATTTGTACGCCTATAGCATAACAATACCTTTTGAAACGCTCTCTCGCATTGCTTCTACATAGCAGTGTAAATTTAGCCAGAAAGCAGAGGAAAAAGACCACTTTTGGGTTTCATGTTAAACAACATATGACAGTGTGCTGTAGGAACCTATCATACTTATATCACAAATATCTATATTAAGCTTAAATCAACATGTGAGAAAAAAACAAAAAAGCCCTGTTTGTGCTTAAAAATGCAACACAATTGTATAGGTTGAGAAGTCTACTTTGCAAGTTTAGCCATTAAAAAAAATTAAGTTGCATAGTGCGATCCTGAAAGCCATCCTTGCACTACAAATAAAATTTGCTTATTAAGTGACTGCCCCTTCCTATTGCTAAATTACTACACAATAAAAAACTGTGAGTGAAAAAACTTAGTTGAATAAATGTACCTTTCCCCTTACTCCTTTACTGCAGGAGATGACATCACCATCCTTCCGCTGAGGATATTTGAGCACAAACATTTTGTAATGTATCATTCAGTGTGTACCATAGTAGATATTTCATAAACTTTAGGCAAGACTGATACAAGTAAGGGTGGTACCCTAATCCCAAATAAATATATGTAGGGAAATTACATAGAAATATACTAACATAGTGTACTATCACATAAACTAATGTGATACATTGCATGTTTATTTGTAGATTGTAAACTGTCATGAGCAGGGTCCTTCTAATCCTTTTGTATGGTATTGTACTGTAATGGTATTGTCTCCCTATATATTGTAAAGCATTGTGCAATCTGTTGGACATGTGAAATTACTGTGTGTTATCAGCTTAGGTATTTTGTGTTTGTCTATTGTTGTGACTTAGATGAGGGTCAGATCACATTTTATGGCATATTACTGTAGAAAATCAGTTAATTTCAAGGGGTTTACATACTTTTTCTGGCAACTGTAAATCCTCTATTATAATAATAATGATAATAATAATGTGGATTATATTTCCAACCCAAAACTTTCACCAAATATATTTATAATGAACATAACATGGTCTACATGACCCATGACATTGCAGGGTTCACACAATTGTATAAACCATTCATAATGGTTAAATTTAAACTTGGTAGTGGGCTTTAACGCCATGTACTCCGCCAGCACTGTGACTGTGCTGTCATTGGCAGCTCCTTGTCACTAAGCAATGATCAGAAGCCAATAAGTCGGACTTCAGATAATGTGATGGCTGTCACAGTGATTACATGACCAGGAAGCCCAGGGAATTCCTTTTACTTTAAAAACCCCTTAAAGGGCAACATCTCAGATAGACTTTTCTTTATCTGGAGGTGGGAAAAGGAGCATAATCCTGAAAAGATATAACGTTTCAATGAGAAATACTTACATATACAATATGTAAGGTGGATCTCCAAGCAAATGACAATCTACCTACATGAATGAGATACGCACTCTCACAGTGCTCAGATGCAGCCTCAATCACCTCCACATGGCCACAATGAGATACAACCCAAAAGTGGTAAAGAATAGTTTAGCAGTAGAGCAATAAACCTGTAATAAGTTCATTAAAGAAACTAAAAATAATATAATAAAATCCTTGTATATTTTTGGAAGGTGAGATGTATGTTATATTGATACAATGTAATAACATGATTACCAGAACATAAAGTGGTCATATAACTAGAAAAGTAGCCTAATATAGAACCATAAAATTCCAGTTAATTTAAAATAGATCTCATTGGGGGTTGTGTTTAAAGGGTAACGTATATGCATACTTACATCCACAAAAGGTTATGTTAAATTGTATTGCCTGTGTAAAGAACTAAGCTAATGGACCTCCAATGTAGTACCAGGTTAAAATCTCCCTGTGATGATCCCTATTTTGTCCTAAACAATTGGTAGTAACCACCACAATACACACATTTCCCCACAGCATGCATTAGAGCACCCAAATAGCATGTCAGGCTGGGTGGGAGTAATGCACGAGGAACAGGCAAAAGTCCTCCTCGTTGGCACAGAGGGTATTAATGGAGACTGCAAAGTAAAACAGGAGGCCTGGATGGTAAAAACAACGGACTGTGCATCAAAAGTTCACCCTCAAAAAGTCACATGCACGGGCTCACAGAAGGAAACAGGGCAGTGCAAGGTCGACACACTAGTGGTGCATCATAAAAGCAGATATCGTAGGCAGTAACCCCATAGAACAATATTTACACCCTCAATAATTTACATTCCAAATATACCTAAACAACACAGTCCTATTTTAAAAGGGTTTGAAACTGATACATTCATTTGGACCAAGGATGCATTCAGTTGGAGTCTGTAAGATGATTTTATCAAAATCACCACTGCAAGTAATTTCATGATCATAGTTCAATGCCGCAAAGGGGGCCCAACTGGGATTATAAAGATGGTAAAAGGGCAAAGTGTCTGCCGATAAGACTACACATATTCAGAATTAACGATTTTGTAAATGTGATAATAAATTCAACAAAGAAAAGACTTCTTGGATTATCCTACATTTACAGATTAGTAAATACATTGTATATCACACTGGTAGATTGACAATCGGCAACACTTTAGGGTCTAGGGTCTACATTCATTGCAAAAAACACATTGGTATGTGCCTTTGCTGATACATTGGTCTCCCTTGGTTTAACCTGTATTATGACTTTTGGTTAGCATGTCTCCTTTTAATGACATTGAACATCTATCTAAGTAAATGTCAATGTCTGTCCAAAATACTCCTCACTTGTCCATCTCTATCTGTGTCCAGAGTTTTTTCATATGTCAGATTTCAAAACATAATAGAAATACATTTGAATAAGTGTATGAACAATGTGATGAAATTAATGATTCAATTACATTCAATTACATAGCTGCACTTTATCGGACTTGTAGAAAGTTTTTATTTTTCCTCTTTGTCTCACTTAAAAAAAATGTTGTTCACATTGTCACGAATAAGGATTGGACTTTTGCTTTGCATTGATTGTTTGGTTACTAACATTTGGATTGATTATTTGATTTTTTTAAACTTTTCTTTTTTTACTTCATTGCTGGGAGCAATAGCCAGCCTGCTATTGGATATTTCAAATTTCAACAGCCAATAACAGGCTGGCTACAGCACCCACCCACTGCCTGCTGTCAATCAGCAGAGGAGGGACCTGAAGTTTTCTATCAGGTCCACCTCTGTTGATTGACAGCTGGCTGTGGGCGGGTGCAATAGCCAGCCTGTTATTGGCTACTGCAATTTAAAAGAGCCAACAGCAGGCTGGCTATTGCGGTCAGCTGCTGCAATGAAGATGATCACGTGGCTGTCAGCAGGAGAGGAGCGCAGACGCCGCGGAGAGGTAGCCACTTACAGCCTGTAGGGAGAAACCACTGACAGTCTGTGAGGCTGCAGCGGGGAGAGCCCCTTTCCCAACAGATAACTGTGATAACCGTCCCGGGCACAGTTATCTGCTGGGACAGGGATTCCATTTATCTTGCCTTGCGCTAGCGCTGGGACTGCCGCCACTGTTAGGGGGGGCACATGGGGGGCAAGTGATAACCTAGGGGGGGGCAATTGCCCCCTTGTAGCGACACCACTGGATATCGCAGGTGGTGCCTTGTTCTTCTAGATCGCAAAGTAAGATCACCAGTACTCAACAGGATAAAAGCATGAACTATTGCATTTATTGAAGTTACATCATGTCACATGCGTCAAAAAGCCAACATTTGGGGGCCATGCAGGGTCCCCTCCTCATGGCAGCATAGATGTCACTGTGTCGTCCTGAGGAACGGACCCTTCGTGGCCCCGAAACATTGGCTTTATGATGCATGTGACATGACGTAAATTTAGATTTTAAATTTGCAGATGATGCACAGGTTGCAACTTTGGATCACTTAAAAGTGTTTTGAACATCCATTTTTTAATTTATTTTTTTGCATTGTTTCATGTGCAGGTAAAATATTTTTATTTGCCCAGAAGTTCACAGATCTACAATTCATTTATGTATGTGAAATCAGTGGGCTCGATTGTCATTTTGCAAGATGGACTCAACCTCAAGACTTGCTTGCATGTCTTACACAAGTGTGTGTAAATATACTCTTCAGATATACTCTTCAGACATTACTACTGCAGTTGTGATAGTGATTTTCTAACAATGGAAACACACATTGAAACTAAATGAAATCAATTAATTTACTAGTATAATTAAATGTTTTTCACAAGCGCATGATATTGGCTCTGATATTTTTTTTTCTGACTTGATGATTTTGCTGTGGAATCACTAAGCAAATTGAGGACAATCCAACCCATCTGCAGCTGAGGAAATGAGCTTAGAAATCCAGAGGCAAACCCCCACCTATCCTTTCGGGCTTTCCATTCATCTCCATTACCCCTACTATTTTGAAATTGTTTATTTCCCTGATCTTATGGTGGTGAGCTGGGACACAACACAAGCAGCAGATGCTTTCTATGACCAGAGCCAGTGAACATATAACAGATGTCAGCAGCTGGAAAACAATCACTTGGGAGAATATTACAATATTAGCACGTGGGGCTTTTCTCTTAAAGGGATACGTATACCTCCAAACTGCCCTACATTCTGTATGACTATCAAAGCAAGGTTTATTCAACTGAACAAACAATTCAATTGATCAGTGATTATCAATCTGTTATAAAGGGCACTGCTATATTCTTTGATATGTGAAATCAGGCTGCAACAGTTGAGTGTAACAAGTGTACAAGATAAGAAACTAGGTATACTTCTGAAGATTTGCTTTGATATATCATAATCAGTCTGCAATGCACATTCTTTGATGCTACATGTCTGATTACCATATCTGAGTTTTGCAAAAACCATTAGCCCTCTGAGACAATCGCTTTGTTGTCTACTGCCGCTGTTCATGGGGGCAAGCAAAGCCTGATGGGTGTAAGCTTATGTTTGAGAGGGTAAGTGTGAAGAAAATTAGACTTTGTGGACACATAAATTATCACTTGTCAGACAAATGAATTGCTGGTTTGCTACATTATTGACATACTGCAGTATCGGGACATCATGGTAAGCTTTATGAAAGCTCAATGTTCTTAAATAATCAGATAGATCTAAATGAGAAGTAATTTACACCTCTTGCCCTTAAAGACAACAGCTTTTCTTTGCACAGCCAGTGACTATTAAGCTCAAGATGTACTAGCCCCACTGTAGAAAATATCTTAAAATCAATGCTAAAAAGACATTAACCAAAATTCAATCACAATAGGCAAAATGGAATGAGCAACTTTCACATGGATCAGATAAAGAAAGATCTGCAGTTTTTAGCTTTGAAGGTTTTGGCATTGAAATGTCAAATGTAGATGTTTGAAATGACAGAATGTGTATAAGTAAAATAATGCATTTCAATTATGAAATCATTTTTGCATACAATCCTGTAGTCCTAAATCCTTCGCATGGGCGGACTGACCATACGGGCAGTTGGGCATTGCCCGAGGGCCCGCGGCCAAGGAGGGGGCCCGTCACCGACCCCCGTGCCCTTTTCAGTCCGCATGGAAGAGGACGCGGGTTTATTACAGCGGCAACGGCAGTGTCGCCCGCCTCCCGGGCCCACTATACACTGCCGTTGCCACTTTAGCAGAGCTGCATATCCTACAGCGGCGCAGCGGAGAAGAGCTCCGAGGTGGGTGCGTGTCACAGTGGACGGAGGGTGGACCTACCGCGGAGGGCGGACGGAGGCACGATAGCATGCTAGGGGGGCCCCACTGAGATCCGGCCCTGGGCCCCCCACTGGAGCAGTTCTACAAAAACTCCAACTGGAACCTGGGGATCGGTTGCCCTGATGCTGGTAAGTGAATTGAATGACTTTTTTCTTTTAGCTGTAAACTGTTAACCTTATATTCTCCATTCACATACAGCATTTGCACTTCCCGTGCGGTTTTTCATGTGGGAGCCCGCACGGGACACAAACGCGATATGTGAACTGCATGGATTCCGCTAGTTTGCGGCCATTATATAGTCATGAACGTGCGGAATCCGCTGGGAAACCGCACGGTAAGAAACCACACAGCCCCCAAAATAGTGGAAGCGCGATAATCCATAATATATAATAGCTGCAAACGAGCGGAATCGTTGCAGTTGTTTCACATATAGCGTTTGCGTCCCGTGCGCAAACGCTATGGGGGTTATTCACCGAGTGAATAACGGAGCCGAAGTGAAGTGAGCTGAACGCTGTTCGGCTATTCACTTCAGCCTTGTACGGCTGATTTCAGCCCTACATGGGCTAAAATCAGCCGTAAATCGGCTGCCTTCGGTCAGCCGAACATGCTCTGTATGTTCGGCTGAGCTGAAGTGCAGGAGGAGTTCGACTCAGCCGATCCAACATCTGGATCGGCTGAACCGAAGGTCCGGCAGCTCACTCACTGCCGTTCACCCCTATTCTCATAGGGGCCGAATGGCAGTAAGTAAATAGTGAAATGCCGCGAACAGCATTTGGCTCGGCTATTCTGCTCAGTACCTCCATGGTAGCGAGCAGAATAGAAAAAAAAAGTTAAATAAATGAGAAAAAAAATTAGAAAAATTGTTTAAAAAGAGTAAAAAATTGCAAAATTAAAATATATATATATTTTAAAGAAAAAAAAAAAAACGATGCACATCCTGTTTCCTATTGACCGGCACCTGCCAGAGTCTTCTAGTAGGTCCCGGCCAATAAATAACAACTGGGTGGAGCCGGCTGTGACGTCACGCCCGGCTCTGCCCAGTTATTGTTTAATGACAGATCAGCATCCCCATGTCATTTGGGGACGCTGATCTGTCATTACAACTGGGTGGAGCCAGCCGTGAGATCACGGCTGGCTCCGCCCAGCTGTCAATGCGTTGAGATCAGTCGGCTTCGCCTGACCTTACTCCCTGCTTTGGCTGTGAATACAACTCAGCCAAGCTGAAGCCTATGGGTGCGGCTAGGGCTGAGCCGCTCGGCTGCTGTACGGGCTATATGTGTTGTCAGTCCGCCCGATCCTTCTGACCCTTCTTTCTGTAATCCTTGTGCTACTCAGGTCGAAACATTGGCTTTATGATGCATGGGACATGACGTAACTTCAATAAATGCAACAATAATTCACGCTTTTATCCTGTTGATTGCTGGTGATTTTGCTTTGCAATCTGTGGGGTTCTATGACATCTGCTTGTAGTGTTCAGATTGTGCCAGATTTTTGTCACTCTTGCATTGCCCTGATTGCTTTTGCAGGGCCATATATGCAGAGTGTGGCTGTTTGATGCATGGCAGGTTGTTTTACCCTCCAGGGCATCCTATTTTGTTTTGCTATCTCCATCACTTACCTTCTGGACAAATCAGGTGAACTTCTGCCTGTTCCTGTGTATCAATTTTGCCCAGCCTGGTGCCATATCTAGGTGCTAGAACCCTGCTGGGGGGCAGCGCATGCACCGCGGTGGCTACTGCCCATTGTTTGGAGTGGGACTAGTGCCACACAATGGTGGGTGGGGTTGGGGTTAAACCTAGACACGCTCTGGCCATACAATCCTGTAGTCCTAAATCCTTCTGACCCTTCTTTCTGTAATCCTTGTGCTACTCAGGTCGGTTCACATAGAGCCATCAGTATTCAAATAATCCAAGGCAATTAAAATGTACACAGTCAGTCAATCAAATGTTAATTATTTTTGCAAAAGGAATATTTTATATACTGTGTGCCGGGAATGAAGATATACAATTAACTTACAAAAAAAATGAATTGATTAAAAAATAGGGACTCATTTACCGAAGGCAAAAAGACTGTTTACTTTGGAAGGGAATTTTCTCTTAGCTTAGAGAATGTGGTGAAAATTTACTTTGCAAAGAATATTTATTCCATTGCAAGGAAAATAAAAAATATATTTTTGCTTGCACATGATTGAATGATGAAAGTTAACAGGGCTTCACCACATTCACTAAGCTAAGGAAAAATACCCTTGCAAAGTGAACTGCCTATTTTCCTTTAGTAAAACAACCCCATAGTATCTCTTTAAGAAGTAAAGTTCTTTATGGGTTTAGGCTTATTTAATAGGGCAATGCAAAGTGCAGTAGCTGTGTACCGAGCTCAGTACCCCTTAGCAACCCATAATTCCAGTTAGCTGTACTCATAACAGTAAGATGAATACTGGCTAGTTGCTATGCACTCTACACAGCAACAACTATGTGAACTACCGTACTGAATATGTCTAGAGGTGCCAAATTCTTTGTTTAATGCTGGATGAAAGAATAGTCATAGATTTGCTGTATAGCTAATTATTACATTAAATAGTACATAATTGAGGTATCTGTACATATAAACATATACACCCATACTTACACAAGGTTTGTCTGTCCCAATAGATTAAATCTGTACAACTGCAAAACTTTGATATCTAAAAAAGTATCATCTGATTAGTTGATAAAGTAGCATCTCTGCCCTTTAGCTTCAAATGTATTTTTTCATAAATACATGAATTTATGAGCTTGCGCCAAAGATGTTAATTATTAACATTAACATCTTTGGCACAATCTTATTGGATGAAGGACCTGGGGGAAGGAGTCCCACGGTTTTGGCGGGAAACACCCCTTTGCTTTTTAAGGTGCATGTGCAGACCAGTGGCCTACATCACACACTGTCAGTCTCAGGTGGCGTGTATTGGCGCAGCGGGATTCTAGCAGGGAGAGTGAAGACGTAGATAGCTCGGCTGGGAGAAGTTGGTTCCAAGCAAGTGACTATTCTAATTATACTTACAAGGTAGTTATATACCCATATTAGTAGCTTTGGTTGTAGCAGGTTTAGATATGAATACATCCATCTTTTATGTGAAGCTTCTATAGTGACTATTCTTAGACCTAGTTGAGGTATATTTATTAGTATTAGAGCCCTGACCTTTGCTTATTGTAATATATGAATTCAGAGGAAGTTATATTTAGTTTTACTCTCACTCAGATATAGGTACAATGGGGTTTATACTACATCTTCCTGTTTGCTGAAGAGATACCGAGCCTTTACAAGCCAATTATACAATTATGTATGGCAGAACTACAGAATGTATTGCAATCTTTATAGGTAATTATGGATGGGTACCTTGCACCTCTTGTCACCCTTATATGTCCTCCACCCTCTCTGTCTCCTGGGTTTTTTAAGTGGCTTTAAAATGGTATTTATGTATATACTTTGAGTCATATTTGTTATATTTTTGAATGTTTTGTTAGCTAATCCTATTGAGATGTAACCACTCGTGTGTTTATGTAGCATGTGAATATTATAGAATACGTCCGATCTTCCTGAAGAAGCTTCGGTGCAACGCGTAGAAGGCTGGACCCATTATACTATTATATAATAAATATGAATATTAATGAAAATGGCAATGTGTATTGTTATGAGAAAATTGTTGATATACAGTGTACTAAGTTGATACTCTGTATTTGTGTATGAGGTCCAGGGAGGTTTTGATGCCATGGCATACCGAAAAAGTGCTATGAGGGGAACTGTTTTTTAGATATGTTTTCAATGTGTAAGTTATATGTACTTTTAAAATTGAATGTTTTTTAAGTATAAAAAACATGTAGTTTATGTGTTGTTATATGCTTTGTTTTATGTCCCTTTATATTCTGTAGATGACGCCTTAAAAGCCCCAAATAAAATAAACTTGTCACATGTTAAATTTCAGACATTTGATTGCTTTCTGCTTACTGCTAAAAAGATCTGTATCTGTGGTACAAAGACTTGGAGATAATGGACTGCTCTTAGGTCTGGGATTCTTGCACAGGGTAACAGTCACTCATCTGGGAACAATATTTTTAGGGCAAACTGCCCCCGTACATTAATATTGTACTAATATCTAGGTATTAGCATATTTTCATCCTGTGGCAAACTTTGACTATAGTGTAAAAGGCACATTCCTTTCACTTGATCAAACATGCATACAGTTAACTGTTCTTTTCATCTAACTCTTTTGTTTTTGTCTTTTGCTTTTAGGAGGAATCGTCTATGTTCTTTCAATTTGGACCCTCCATCGAGCAACAGGCTTCTGTGATGCTAAACATTATGGAGGAATATGACTGGTACATTTTCTCTATTGTCACAACCTACTTCCCAGGTTACCAAGACTTTGAGAATAAGGTGCGGAGCACCATTGAAAACAGTTTTGTGGGTTGGGAATTAGAAGAAGTTATCCATTTAGACATGTCCTTAGACGACAATGACTCAAAGATACAAAACCAACTTAAGAAGCTTCAGAGTCCTGTCATCTTGCTTTACTGCACAAAAGAAGAAGCCAACTATATATTTGAAGTAGCTCATTCAGTGGGATTGACAGGTTACGGCTACACATGGATAGTACCCAGTCTGGTAGCTGGAGACACTGACACTGTGCCAGCTGAGTTCCCTACAGGGCTCATCTCAGTGTCCTACGATGAGTGGGACTATGACTTACCTGCTCGGGTCAGAGATGGAATAGCTATAATCACAACTGCAGCTTCTACAATGCTGTCTGAGCACAAATCCATTCCACAGTCCAAGAGCAGCTGCTACAATATCCAAGAGAGCAGACATGATGATGCTCACATGTTAAATAGGTAGGTTATTGATTTTTATTTTAATACAAATCTGCTGGTTTGTACATTTAAATATTGTCATATAAACAATGTTTATACTATGTTGATTATTCCTTTGCAGTACAAAAGTTAAATTAGAGTTTTATGTCTCATGTCAAAAACATCAAATCTGCAGTTTGTTATATTTAATAGTGAAGGAACTTTGATGTGTAAATGTAATGGAGAAACTAAAAATGTAATGTAAATGTAATGGAGAAACTATTTGATTATAGTTACTAAGACTGGTCTATGTACACTGTTATAGTTAGCATGATTAGGTGAGACACATATACATTGGTTCATAGGCTTTCTGAAAATGCTATCTCTTATGGGCAGTTCCAAAAAAGGGTAGCCTTAAAGCGCACCATCATGAGAGAAATATTTTGTGTGTCATTGTTGACTTCCTTCTGAAAATGATAATTGCCCATCTGTGACTGGTTCCAATAATTCTGAGTCACAGGCCCACAAAAAGCATGCAGTTAATGAAAGTAACTCATAAATTGAAAGTTCTTAAGGAACAAGTGAACTTTTTGTTTGAATAAGCTAAATACATTACAAGTGCATCAAAACAAAAGGTTTACAAACATCTAAAGTTTATTTTCTTTAAAACACAGTCACAACCTAAGCAGAAAAGCCTGTCACCTTGCCAGCAAACTGAAGGACCGTTGCTCTTTATGTGGAGGCAGTAATCCCTCTGCAGAGGCCTGGGATGTCCCCTGCTAAGCCAGAGCTAGAACTTTCCAATCAGCTGGAAGCATGAGCTTCACTTATTGCAGAGATGTAGGTCTGATTCCAGACACAGATCAAGGGTTCCTTGTGTGCTGGCAGGGGACAGGCTTTTCTAATTAGGCTGTGGCTGCTTTCTAATTAAAATGAACTGTAAGACTTTCACACCTTTTGTTTTGATGCACCTGGAATCTGAGCTGGATTTCTGTCATTGGAGATTGCAGCATACAACTTTAGTGCCTGAAGCACCCCTCAGCCTGGGTCACCTCTTTTACACAGGGCATTTACTTGTTATAACCTCATATGATATGATATTACTAGTCATACTAACAAGTGAAAATAATGTGTGGCCCATAATTGTACAGGAAAAAGCAATCTCTTTGCCTCTGCCGCCTATAGTACCTAATAGTATTTGGGGTATCACCAGGGCCGGCCTTAGGCCTTTAGGCGCCCTGTGCGAGAAAGCTTTACAGCGCCCCTCAGTGACCACACCCCTCAGTGGCCACACCCCCAGTAACCACACCCATTTATTACCCATATTTTTTATCACTGAGCAAGGTTATTATCTAAGCCCTCATTCACACCTGAGCGACATCAAATATTCAATTTCCAGCACGTTTTGTGAAGCACTTTTTATGTGCGTTTTACACGTGTACATAAAATGTGCGTTTTTGTGAGCAGATTTTGACACATTGATGTGAATGGGCAAATGTGTGTAAAATGTGTTTTGATTGAAGTCTATGGGGCCAAGAAGAGCAGAATCGGCCAAAAAGAAGCTCATGTACTTTTTTCCATGTGGTTTTTTTCAAGCGTTTTGCAACGACAGAATGCCCAGATGTGAACATGGCCATGAAAATGAATGGAATTTTTTTTTTTTTTTTGGGGGGGGGGCTTTTTTTAGCATTTTCTTTGGGCAGAAAAAGCACTACAAAACGCTTAGTGTGAATGAGGGCTAAATCTGGTAGCTGGAACTGGCAGCATTTGTTTTCTACATTTGTACAGGTCAGTACATACAAACAGATGCATGAGGAACATAAATGACAAGCTTTGCAGAAGGCCTCAAGCTGCTGTTCTGAGATATTCAAACTATCTATAAAGGTGCCCATATCTGTTATATAATCAAGGCATCTTTTAGTATCTTCATACCTCAAAAGTCTTGGGCTAATGGATCTTGATGTATAAAGGCTGCAATTGTTATTTTATTGCTATACGAAGAGGTCTATACACTCATCGGAAACCAAGTTTAAATGTCTATGTCCTTTGGCAAAGGCGATGAATGTTCTTTTTGGGAACATTCATCCCCTTTGCCAGCTTGAGCTCTTGCCTGGTGTTGAATCAGAGATCTTTGTATATCTTTGACTTTTATGTTATTAGGGGAAGTGTTATGAATGTCTGTCTTGGTTGTCTATATTTTACACTTGTCTTTCCTTACTTCTTTAATCTTTCTGTAGTCATAGTAGTCTGCTGGGGTATTTGTAGTCATTATTTATAACCCGAGATTGTAAGAGCATTGTAGAGTTGTCTGTTTAAAACAGTCCACCTTATGACTTCTGTCATTCCTTGTTAACAGTACCCAGTCTCTTATTGGAAACCCATACCAAGAGGAATATGGAAGCTGTCATATAGGGTTGTCACCTGTCCGGGATTCACCCAGATAGTCCGGGTCTTGAATGGTGTGTCCAGGTTTCATGGCAGCGGAAACCCAGACACAAGATGTCAGACAGACAGGGGTGACCGAAATTAAGATATGGGCTACTGGCCCCCCACTGAAAATGGGGAAAGTTTGAGTCCTGCTCAATTGTTTTTGATCTAAATGTGACGGATTGCAGGTAAATGGACACATGTCCATATACATCCGACTGCCCATAGACCTAACATGGGCTTGTTTGGGTCATTTGTTTCCTTCCATGACAAGGTGGAAGAAAAACAGACATGGATGTCGATAACATGACGCAATATTGGAACAGATGCCACCACCATGATAGGGGCCTAAGTGTGCATATAAACAGTTTGAACTTGCAGTTGGTTTTCTGATCCAGAATGGTGATTGTGCTTGGAATAACTTAAAATGCTTATTTTCTTCTTTGTTTTAAATATGAATTTTTTAGGAAAAAGAGGAATGTGCCTTTACTTTTATACCTATAAACGTATTTGTCCTAGTCATCTTGTCTCTTACTATTGTCTCATTCTATATTCTCATACATTAATTTGTGTTCTATACACAGTACCTCAGATTTATTTTGCTTCCTGGCATTTATAACTTAGTACTAATAAATGTGCTTAAGGTGAAAGTGGTACTTACAGTTTTGGCAAATCTCCTGTTGTGGTTGTATGCTAGGTCAGTCTTTCTTCTGTGGACTCTTTTTTTACATTCTGATATATCACATGGAACTGACCCTCACTTCTCTGATGGAATGCACTGGTTTTGATCCCGCCCTGGCTATAATGTTATCCTTGGCAATATGTATCTGTCCTGTTTTGTTCTCTTTTCAGCTCTAAGAGACTCCAAATTCCTAGTCTGTAACCCACAGTGACATAATCACAATTACCCCAAGCATCACTTAGCTTAGCTGAAAATGAATGTTTTAGAGTTCATTTTCATGGGTTGCCTCCATTATCACCCCGGTGTATCAGTGCTTAATTTGTACAGATAGTGACAACTGTGATATCAGTTCATATGCAAATGTGGTAATGTATATACTGTAACTGGTTCCTTTTAGGAAGCACTTAGTGACATATAGAAATTCCACAGTGGCATATTGTGTGGCAACCTTCTTTTCATCTGTTATGTGCTTTTCCATAGATATTCTATTGGCTGGAACAGATCACGGGTATTTAGAATTATTTTTCAGTAAAGATTTCTGTTCCGTTATCACATTTATTACTTGGTTTAACAGAAGTTAAATTGCACTTTCACTCTCCTGTAGTATGTGGGGTGCACAGGCAAGACAACCAGGAACGTGTGGTCAGGGGAGGCAGGTGAGGCAGTGCCTCATATAGTATTATGGAGGAAAAAGCTGTCAGTTTCAAGTCTGAAGCTGACTGCTTTTTCTCCATTCAGAGTGGCTTGTAACAGGTTACACAGCGGGGAAAGTCTCCCCGCTGTGTAACCTGTCATTGATAGAGCGCTGCCTGTTAATTACAGGCGGAGCTTGATCCGGCTTTTGACAGCTAAGTTAGGTTACACAGCAACGGGTTTCCCCACTGCTTGTGTAACCCAGCATAGTGAGGCAAGAGCTGCAGCAGCCTCTACTCTATTTTAGAGGCTTGAGCTCTGTGGATGGTGTGGACCAATGGCAAAGCACCATTGGTCCAAGCTGTCTAATCAAAAAAGGAAAAGAAAACTGAGGACATCTATCTCGATGCCTCACCAGTGATGGGCAAGTCTCCCTGTCTCCTCTCTTCCTCCTCCACACATAGCTTGGTGACCTTCCTCTACTTCCTGTAGCATGTCTGCAGTCTCTGATCAACTTCCGTAACATGCCAGTAGGTGCATCTGTATCATATGCTTGTTGTGACTAGGATGTTACTAATAGCTACTAACTGACGTTAAATGGGACAGAAATCAAACGCTAAGCTGGTGATCATATTCATTTGACCTGACAAAACCTGTGTCCCTCTCTCTAGGAACTACGAGCTCAGATGGTCTGGCCATGATGGGGGTTAATAAATGTGGACATCTTTTATAGACAGCCTTAAGAGGGAGTGATGTGAGAAATGTGTACAGCAGCTGAGGCATGCTGACCCTTAATCCTGGGAGCCAGCCCTATTTAGCAACATTTCAGTAGTATATCCCAGGGGGAATCCTCTTTTCTTTTCTGCTGTGTATTTTCTGGGCATGTTTCTCGGTGGACCTCCCTTATGTTTGGTTTTCTGATTCATGTGCTATAATCTCTTTTACCCAGCAAAACGAATAGCATAAGTTATGCACATATACTTGTGTATACAACACTTTTGTACTGAGTTTTGTATTAAAAGTTGTGTATAAGTGTTTTGAGTGGCCTTTTCGACCTATGAATCTGTCATGTGCTCATGGGAGACCAACTATACCTTTTTGTTTGTACTTGTCCTCAGTTAAAGCTCTGTGATACTTTGTCTGTCCAACAACATTTTATTACCATGCTGCTCTAATACAAACAAACCCATCAATTAAAATAATTTCAAACTATTATTGTGACAAATAAGGTCTCAGTTGTCCATGCTTTATGATTTTCCACATCTCTGTTTTTCTTTACATGTTTCATAATGATCTTTGCCATCTCCAAGTACCATCAGTAATCATGTAGTTTATAATCCTTGTTGTGGTATACATTTATGGCCTACCTACACTATTTTAGGTATATGTTTCAGGTACGTTTACCAAGTGTACAACGTGATTCTCTGCTCCCTCCTAGTTTCTGGTGCTGATGATGATGGGTATCCAGTTGATAACGGTGAAACATCCAAAAAGGATAATATCTGCGTGGTCTCCTGGTGCATTTGCCAAGGTGCACACAGATAATGTTATCCTCTATGATGTTCCCTGGCATTACCCAGTTGTATGTGCTGGATAACTGGCTGTGGCAGCTGCTGGCAGCCCACACAGCCTTAAGGGTGTGATTGCAAACACTAGGGTTTGGGGGGACGTTTTTACAGTATTAGAAAATACTCTATGTGTTCTTTCACATAAAATGTTTGAATCACATGTATCTAATAACTGCTTATACTTATGAAGACAAGAACAGCATCCATTAGTAAGTGATTATCAATTACTTTGTGTTCAGTTCTGGCTGCTCTGAACTGACAAAAATGATCTTAACTGGAAAAATTAAACAAAATAAATAAAGAGGAACATTAAAACTACTTGTTTGTTCAGGAAATTATGCATGTCTTTTCACATCATAGTAAATCTAGTGCAAGTCCAAGGTGTGATAGCAGACAGCTATCATTAGGGTGTTAAGTGTATTGGGTCAGTGTATCCTAGTTGGGTAGACCAAAATGTTAGAAAGGCAATTACACATAGAAGTATTTAGCAAGCTGTGCTAGCAACCGTATTTAATAAGATTTACTTTGGACTTACTTGAGACTGATAATTTCTGATAATGGTAAATGTATAAATGGCATCCCTTAGATGCCCATTTTCATGGGAATGTGGGGACTTTAGGTTAGATGCATTTTTGGTGTTTTTTCCCAGTTTTTTGTATTTTAGTGCACTGCCTCTTTAAGAGTATCCAACGGTGGATTTTTTCGGCGGGAAAACACATTATTTTGGCGGGAAAACATCGCCACGAGAATGGATGGCAGTTGGGATTTATGCTCTATATAAGGAGGTGCCGATAGGATTAAAATCATCCAGTTGGAATCCCGTTTTGAAGCTTCCCTCCCTCCCTCCCTAGTCGCGGTATTTTTATGTGGTTTGTCACCTCAGGAGAGGGGGACTATTCCCTTGATTAATATAATGCTCGAGTTTCGAAAACTGGGCAATATGGTGGAAGTATAAGAGTTATTGGTTGATTATTAAGATTGGTTATTAGAGTATGATTTAATATTTATCCAATAAAAATGCAGCGGCCAATTAATGCCAATTAAATTAAAAAAGAGTGTTGAGTGATTATTTATTTAGAGTTTAAATAAACATATGTCACATACAGTCCCATGCACTATACACATTATCATTGCTGTTTGCACCGCCTTATTAAATCTGCTTGATTGTGTATTTCACTAACTAATAAGCAGATTCTGTAGACAGTCAGTAAAGTAAAAATCATTATTTGGGTAATGTTATGTTTCTAGGCATGCAACTATATCCCTTTCTCATAAGCATTGATATCTCTAAAGAGAAAAGTATATGTTTAGTAAAGACAAACAAGCTTGAAATAAAATGAATATGTTTTATGATTCTTAAACATAAATGTTTTATGGTCATTCTTAGCATAAATATGTTTTACTTTATGGTAAATGTACCTCTGTCCTTCATACCAGGTAATAACTGACATAAAATACTTAATTAAAGTTAAATATTTAAACCATTTAAAGTTGTGTTTAATTGTTTGAACTGCTGATCTCCATTCATTGAGGGTTTAAAATACTTACCCAAATTTAGTATGTTTGCAAGTAAAGAATAAAATAAGAATTAGATCTTTAAGCAACATTTTTGTGACTGTCCTATTATGCTAGCCGATATCTAATCCTTGCAGGTGAGAGTTCTGGTGGTCTATATAGCTACTTGATTCTGCAGATGCCACCATGTGGTTACGTTATGCATTGTAATGACTATATTGTGTATGCTGTACAGCTCACTCTATGGACATTACACACACATTTCCTGGAAATGCATATAAACTGGTTCAAGGCCAACCGAACAAAAAGACTGATTTTGATTGGCTACTAGATCTGTTTCTATGACAACATAACTTGCATGGGTTTCAGTCTTTATTGCTAAAATATACATTATGTGCAACTATATCTAGTTTGCCGTCCATCTGTTCAGGGAAGTATGCATTTTTTTAATCAACATCTGCTTTTAATCGTATCTTTAGTGTTAGTTAAAATGGAATGTTCTCATATTTGTGTCCCCTGAGCCTTAGGTATAGTGTGATTGAATAATAACAGAACACGTTACAGATAAACATGTATAGATTCAATAATTAAAAATAACAGTTTTCATTAATTAGTATAGCTAATATAATAATCTTTATTTTCCAATCATTGAGCAGCTGAGTGATGCAAAAATAAGTTACATTTTTGTTAATAGTTAAGGTACTTAAATGCATTTGTAATATTTGACTCCTGAGTTTAGTGTCACTTTAAAAGCTGCCTCCAAGCTGTGCATACTACAAGCAATGTGCCATGCAGGTGAACTTTAAATACTCTCAGGCTTGTTTTTTAAACATTGCAAAGAGAAAGAGATGTGATCTATGATATACTTTTTCAGCATTCCAACAAATCTGGACAGGCTGCATGTGCAGCTGGTGACATATTTGGTTGCCTAGCAACTGGGATGGCAGCGACTTGGTTACAGAGTTGTTGTCTCCTATTGCTTTGCTTTATACTACATACTATTATACTGTTACTGCTTTATACAAGCACACTTTTCAGTGGGAAGAAGGATTCTGGAAAGAATGGGGAAGTAGCAATTTGTGTGGGAGAGTGATATTTGCAGACACACTGCTGCTAATCTGGAATGAAAGGACAATAGCATCTTCAGGGACAATGCTAAATTAGTGATGGGTGGTGTATTTCCAGTGACATTACACTGCAGAGCCAAAGATAGGAGTTACAGAGATTTTCAGGTACTGTATTGCTAAGTCAGGAATGGAGCCACGAAGCCTAAGGACAATGTGGGATTGAACCAGGGAAGGGGGTTAGTGGTAATAGCTGGGTCACTTCTTAGTTGGTGATTGAAGGAAGTGATATACCCAAAACACAACACTGTTGTGAGGCAGGCATGACTGCCTTATAATTGCCTCACTCATGGGATTACAGCTGCCCCCAGGACCTGCTGCTGCCTAGATGGAGAGTGACTAAGAATAAAGGATATTTTGTGGGCTAATAAATTGACACTAAACACAGGAGTTAAATCTTAAAAATGCATTTAAGTACCCTAACTATTAACAAAAATGTATCTTATTTGTGTATCACTCAGCTGTAGATCCTCAAATCATCTCTGAACTTGTGCTGACACTGTTCTTCCTTCTGGAGGGTGGCTTCTTTTGTTCCCCATGGTCCCTGTGTGTGTTGTAAAGTAACCACCGCTCGAAGCTCCCTCCTGTGATGGACTACAATTTCACGTTTAATGCTCATTTATATTAAAGTTATAGTCTATCATGGGAGTGAGCTTGGAGTAGTAGCTACTTAACAACACACACACGGACCACTGGGAACCAAAGTAGCCACCCTCTAGAAGTAAGGACAGTATCAGAAGGAACTCAGAGCTGATTTGAGGATCTACAGCCGAGTGGTACACAAATAAGCTTCATTTTTGTAAATAGGTAATGAACTTGAATGCATGTTTAAGATTTAACTTCTGAGTTTAGTTAGAGCAAACAGGTGCATTGTGTATCAGTCAGCAGTTTTTACCTCAGTAAGCATCCTTCCAACCCAACACCTTTTCTTGTTATCTTGGATGAGCAGTTCTGTAAATTTAATAGTATATAGTTATTTGATTAAGTTCCTGTTGTTGATTCTAAACCAGTTATAAAGGGCCTTTCCAGAATAATGTAATGCTAAAAACATTTCTTAGTTTTTTTGCATTACATTTTACGTTTCAGTACCATAGACAGCTCACTAGCTGCATCTCACACTCACTTCAGTACTACTGCGTAATGTGCCTTCTGAGCAGTCAGAATGCAATACAGCCCTACAGAGGCTATCTAGAATCTACATTTTAAGTGCAAATAGTTAAGGTTTAGTTTTTACTTATATTTTATTAAATAGATAGACTCTTTTTATGTATGTGCATGAGCCTGCAACTATGCTTCACAGAAATTGGACACACAATGTGTTTTGCAAGGACGTTTTTACACCAAGAATCACATATTTCATGAAAATTAGGTTTATGGGTTTTTGGGACTTTTTTAAATTTATGAGGGTGCTTGCTATGGCTCCATTTACATTTCCCCATCATGCCATGAGAAGAATGAAGATGAAAAAGAAAATAATAGTTAGGGTGTATTCTAATGTAGCATACCTATCCCTTCCCTTTCAATACATGTATATGCACATGTATGTTTGTAACCAATGATAGCAGCAGTTATCAGTAA
>NW_017307392.1:162138-173322 GCF_000935625.1 Nanorana parkeri | reverse complement strand
TGTTAACTGAAGAAGGCAAAATCATTTTGGCCAGTGCAATCATTAATAGGAAAGGCAGGTAGGTAAAGAACACCCTCCTTTTCAATTTTCTCCTCTGTGTGGGGCTGTTGGGATCATATGCTATTTGTTTGACAATAGTTTGCCTAGCAGCCCTAAAACGGTGTTAAAAGTGGCCTTCCAAATGCTTCTCCTATTGACTTTGATGCAGTCTGACATCAAATATGTAATCTTTTTTTTCGTTTAAATAAACTTGCTGAGCCAACTTTTAGCAGATGCACTCATTAATATTGAGGAAATTAAACAGCATTAGTTTTGCAACCCATGCATGCTTAGTAAGCTGCTATGTAGTTCATATGTCACAATTTTTTGCTTGACTTTTGAAAGTGCTCCTCAGAATGTTTTGAGAATGTAGGCAGCTATGAAGTACTTCTCCTAACAGTGCCTTAATCTTTCCTCTCCAAAAGGCCAGTGCCATCTTTTTAAAGCATTACCATGGTTCCACTTCCTGAACTAAGAATAGACTGTAATGACACAAGCATGTAAATCCTTGTACCTGCAAAGTAGGCTTTGTGTATTGCTCGCTGTGTGTACACATGTTGTGTCACCTAGCTCAGATGCACTGCTACTGCCTCTCAGTTGTCTGAAAGCTGAAATATTAGTCCCAGCGAGTGATCTCTGGGAGAGAAGAGAGCAATAAAATATTTAGCTCTTGTCTACAGCAGACACAGATTATTTTTGGAAAATATACTGATTCTATATATGGTAACTGGTCAATAATGTGTTGCAGATTTGTATAGTTACTTACAGTATAGGTAAGTATTTCTTATATTTTATTTTTGTGTAGTGGTAGTTGTGTGTTGTCCAGGGGCTGACTGGCAGCTCACCTCAATTTATGACCCAAATGGCAGGTCTTACAGCGCTGATACCTTTATATATGTGAGGGATGCCCCAAGCCCAGATGTTTCAGCCAGAGCAGACTCCTCTAAATCAAGTGATAATGTATCCTCTCATTCAGGTAGCATGACATACAAATTGTGTATATAGACATAACAAAGTGTAGAGCATTTAAAACCGGAGACTTTATTAAAATTTTACTCACAAGTGAAGTTCATCCAGCAGCATTAAAACGTGGGTGGGACCATCCTCCTTGACTACAGGCAGCTCGTGCTGCTGTCAGGCCCCCCTCCCCTCCCCTCTGCTGATTTGATGGGGCCCGTCAGGTGCAAGAGCAGAGCACTGCCTGTAACGTCCTGTCGGCACTCGGCAGCCCTGGCCACTGGACAGAGAAAGCTGCTTGGCTGCCGAGTGCCAAGGAGCACGATTACTGATGAGGGCACTGTCAAAGCCAGCCAAGGAGATCCTCCTCGGCCGATACAGCAGCCAAGAGGGGAGAAATTAAACAAGTGATTAAGGTGGTGGCCGTTGTTAAAGGCATCAGAGAGGCCCGGGGGGCAATTGCCACCCTGCCCCCAGGCCCAGTCCGCCCCTTGTGTTGTCTACCCTTGCAACAGCATTATTCAAAGAGGAGTTCTTGTTCTTAAGTGGTAATTTTTAAAGCTGAATTGCAGCCAGATTTAAATAAAAACCCCTCAATTTATTGTATCTTTGTATTTCTTTAAAAATAATTAAACATATTTTTGTACATGCATCTGTCTTAACAGTAACCTCCTGTCAACCGCTGTACAGCTGAACTGAGATGGGGAAAGTGTAGGGCAGAACAAGGGGCTAAAAGGCTCTGTTGCATTCACATATACAGACAGGTAACATTCTCCCCCCAATGTTAATGTTAGCACTTACCTTAAATGATGTATCTTAATCCGATCTTCCTCTTCTTTCCTGATGTTTTCATCTGTCCCTCCAGCGATGCAGCGCTGACTCCTCTGTACTTGCTGGCACTTCCGATCCCGTGGTGTCTGCATGTGGGTGCACGCGCCCATAGACTTACCTTGCGTCTCTGCTCGTCCCCCGGCCGAAAATCCGAACTGCGCATGCGCCCGCCCCAGGATGCTTTGCGGCCGCCCAAGCAGTTTCGGATTCTCGGGCGGGAGCGAGCGGTGAAAACGGGGTAACTTTAAACCGTTGTTAAAGCGGGTTTTTAAAAAAAATAGTTTTGCATATATCTACTATTTGCTAGCTAGCAGTAGATATAGGCAAAAAAACGGAGGGTTTAGAAACCCTTTAAGTGTAATACAGCTTTAGTGTGCTTTCTGGAACCTAATTTCCTGTACAGGAGACCTGTCTCCCTATCCAGCTTCTTGTGCCCTGGGTGCCCACACTGCACACCTCTGTCAAGGCAGATGTAATGTCAGCACTTTTCTCTGAAGCTCAACGTCTTCCAGGACTTAGCTGTCAGAGTTGAGGAGGCTGAGAGTGCAGTGTGTGTGTGGGGGGGAGGGAAGGGGGTGATCGCAGTATGCAAAGTGGTGGCTCAGGCATGACAGTGTTTTTTGCCTGATCCTGTAGCTTGCTTCTCTCCTGCCTTTGTGAATGATGAGCCTGCTGCCTACAAGCCAGCTAGAGTGCTAGCTGCATTCCTGTGCTCCTGGGTTTTGTGGGACAAGCAGAAACTTGAACGTATTGTTATTAATAAGCACTTGTCCGAGCTGTGCAGCCTCAACTCCTCTACTTTCCTTACGATCATTACTTTCCAGGGATACATAGCACAGAGGTGGTGGGGAGAGATAACCAGTTCACACTGGTATGCTTCTGTTAATTCAGGCACTGACACAAATGCTGGGATATTGGCATGGACTGTTGTTTGTTACAGCCATGCTGGCCGAATGTTTGTCCCAGCAAAGACAGGTGTGTTTTTCTGATCTCTTACACGCACGCCCATAGAAATGAGATAGGGTATCTTGGTGGATCGCCTTCCCCTGCTCCTAATGCTGTGGGATTTTTTTACCCTTATGGTGACATCACAGGGGCTAAGGAGAATACGTCATTGCACCCAGGGATAAGAAAAATAAACAAAGAAACACAGGGTGATTTTTATACATGTTTAGAGGCAGGTTTACACTTAATGTCAGCTGCTGCCCGGTCCGAGATTACCTTTAAATCAATAAGACATTTTACATATGTGTATTTCTGCTGTGGATTTACATGTTCGCCTGGAATTCAGCTTTTAGGTCAACATTGCAACCAGTCAAAATCCATGTTGTATTGGTGTGGTCAGCAAAATGAGTTCTGATAGGTTACTATGGGTCATGAGACAAGGCCATTTTCCAATAATAGTTGCTTGACTGAGTCTAGTTCATTATGGTTGAGTCACACACTCAGAACAAGCATAACATGACAGTGTATCCGAAAAAAGCGACACAATTTCTCATCTATATGCATGTTTCTAGTGAGTGGCTCAGTCATTAACTGTTGAAGTCAATGCATTATCATGACTGTCAGTGAACTAACATTTTTCAAAAGGAGAAGTCAGCAGTTCCAGCCCATATAATTTACTAATTACTTGTGAAGTTTAAGAATATTGCCTCTTTATTGTATACAAATAGGCTGTGCACATTTACCCCACTATTCAGAGAACAGAGCTCTGTGGGACATGAGATCAGGCACAAAGTTGTTGTATAGAAGCTCTTTTTTTTATACCAGACCATTTTTAATTATTGTCTGTCAGCCGTTCTCAAACTTTTTGTTAATGACAGCACCCTTTAAAAGTATGCAAAATCTCGAGGCACCGTAGGCTAAAAGGTAAAAAACACATGGCCTTATCCCATATAGGGGTCTGGTATGAGTGTTAAGGGGGGACCTTACACAAAAACGTGGGGCACTCCCTTAAGAGGGGAGTCCCCCTCCAAATCAGAAACCTCCCTTCATATCGGAATCTCCTCTTCACATCAGTGTCATCCTTTACATCACAAGCTGTACATCAGGAACCCCCTTCACATCAGAGACTTAGTCCCCAGTTCACATCACGAGCCATCTGCTGCGGCAGCATGGCAAATGGTAGCAGATGGCTGTGAGAAGATTTCGGGGGCACCCCTGAGAAAGCGAGCAGGCAGGGTGCCACGGACCACTGGTTGAGAACGGCAGGTCTATGTAATAGTTACTACACTGTGAACCATTGGAGTTATTGTGGAGCAGGTGTGTTTTAACTGATAAGATATATTGAGAGGAATTTATCAAAACTGGAGCAGCTGTGCATGGCAACCAATCAACTTCTCTCTTTCATGTTCAAAGCAAAACTGAACAAACTAAAGATAGAAGCTGATTGGTTGTTATAGGCAACTGCTCCAGGTTCTCTCTGCTCCAGTTTTGATCAATTCCCCCCATTATAATTCTGAAATAATAATAAGGGAAACATGCATTTTGTGCAATGAACAGTATAGGTAAAAAACACACACAAATGGGCATGTCACAGAGAACTAATATATAAAAAGGATTCTTAATCTTCAAGAATAAAAAAAAAATTAAGATGGCATTCAATTACAATAAAATAAAAGCTTACAATTACAGACTGGAGTGAATCTATAAAGTAGTCACGAATAAGAGGAAAATTACTTATGGCTGTGTTTTGCAGTTTCAGCCCAGAGTTAAGGCATTCTCACTCTTCATAAAGAAACATTATAGTCTTACTGTATGGTTTGTTTCCTAGGTTACAAAGATGGAGAGGCTGTTGCTAGGTTACCCCCTCCCACATTCTATTGCTGGAAGGATTGAATCTGGAAAGCACCTCCTTTCCCTGTTTAACTCATTTCAAACCATAGAAATGCAGCACCTTGCTCTGAATGGTCATAGTCTGCTTCTAGTGGTATAAGAAAGAACTTCAGGTGACAAAAGGATTTTACTCCTAAATTAATTAATGAATGAGCTTTTAAAAGCTCTACTGCATGGTGACACATTCATTGAACTAGTTTTCTTTTTTTCCCCATTCAGGTAAATGTGAGTGTGCTAGATACAGCATAAATATTCTGCTGTATACAGCACAAGTATCTTATAATTTTCGGTCATGCATGAAAACACAGTACCTAGGTAATTTAAAAATTGCAACTACAAAGAAATATGTAAGTTGAGCCTACAGCAAACAGTCACATTTTAGATGTTAGTTTTTAGTTTCAGATAAAGATAAAGCTCTTATCGGCTGCTACAACATTTTCCATAAATGATCTTGTTTGTGTTTTTGTCGTTATTTCATCTCACAATATTCCTACAGATAGGGATGAATATGCAAATAAAAATGACATTATATTAAGTCTACTCTATGTACTGTACATCTTTGACTGTGTTAACTGCATCTTCTACAGAGAGTTTGAAGTTTTTTTTATATTTAAAAATGTATATTTTTATATTTAACATTGTTAAATATTCATAGTACCTAGAATAAACAATTTATTTGTAATTTAAAGGAAACAATTTATTTTTAGTAGGGTTGCACAGATACCAAGTACCATACTCGGTACAAGTACGAGTACATGTACCGATACTTTTGAGCTCCAAGACTAGACTAGAGAAAAATTCAAAAGTTAGGAGGCAGCTGTCATGTGTAAGGAGCACACAGAGCTCCTGGGATTTGTACATCTCTGTTTTAATGTACGATTTTGTTTTTATACAGCTGCAACCCTGGTAGTTCTCATGAAAATGCCAAGTATCTGCACTTGTACTCGAAAAGTATCTGTGCATCCCTAATTTTTAGTCTAGTAATTCACAGTCAGTAAGGTGTACATATTTAAAAAAAAAAAAGATACTATTTTGGCCTTTTTAGTTGATATAACAGAGGTTTTAGCAGGACATTATCTGGATGTCACAATGCTCTTGGCTACCACCATTCAAGTCAGTGTCTTCTACTCAAAAGCCCCCTTAGTTTTTATGAGTCTAGGAGCTACTGGTGTGTGATGTTCCAAAATCAACCCTTCTTCTCTTCTCTTCTCTTCTCTTCTCTAGGCACATTGTGCGAAGTCAGATTTATCCAAACAGAATCTGAACTCATTATTGAAAACATCTTTCTATTGCTCAGTCAAGCAGTTTTCCCATGATGTATACCACAATTCTCATTCTTTGCAGTAGTCTAGCATCAGATGTACAATTTGCACTAGAGCATAAGATTAAGATCTGTTTCATGCAAACAACTGCTAGTAGTGCTACAAGTGACTCATGATGTAACTGTAGATCAATCTTGGCCAAGGTCATCCATCTTAAATTAATGATAGTCTACTTTTATGTTCTGTGGTCCCCCTGATCAAACCTGTACCAAGTCTTTTCTGACAATTTTTTATGTATGTATGACCATACATAAATTGATTTTCTAGCCACTAAAATTAATTTACACGTCTGTGTTACTAAACGCTGAATGCACATACGCATGTACTTTACGGGCCATTACACTCATTATTACCACTGGATCTGGCAGCAACACCCAGCGTAGATATGAGTATTTAATTATGTCTGTATATATGAGCACATATTGGTCTTAACTATCTCCCGGCCTGCCGTTGTGAAAAAACGGCCGGCCGGGAGCTTCCTGGATGTAACAGGCCGTGTATATACGGCCTGTTAGCCCCGCCCACTCGTGCACGACAGTGCGGCGCGTGTGAGCAGGAAAAACACAATTTGAAAACCGGCAACGATGCCTGTTAACATACAAGCGATCCGCCGGATCGCTTGCATAAGCTGCCGGCCCGTGTCCCCCCCCCCTTCCCTCCGCGGCTCCAGCACAGTGCCTCTCTGACAGGGGATAAGAGGGAGGTCGGTACACGAACTCCCTCCTGTCCCCTCTCCGGTGTCAGAATGCGGAAGTGATGTATATTACATCACTTCCGCATTCTCTTGTCAATCTCCAGCTTCAGACGCTGTAGAGAAGCTGATAAAGCACATCTGTGCTTCATCAGCTTCTTCAGGGGGGTCCTAAGTGACATTAGGGGTCTTGGAGACCCCTGATGTCTCAATAAAGAGGACCTGTCACACCTTTTGCTATCACATAGGGGGGTTTCTTAGCCCCCTCTGTGATAGCAATAAAGTTAAGTGAAAAATAATTTAAAAATAGGAAGAAAAATTAAAGTTTCCAAAAAAAATATTTAAAGTTACACATAAAAAAGAATTAAAAAAAAAACAAATACATACCCATACATACGCAGTGAGAGCAATAATTTTAGGGATATCAATCACTGATAACACTAAACTGATGAGCTGTAAAAGCTTTTAAAGCGTCGCCTATGGTCAATTTTGGGTATGGTAGTTTTTTGCGATTTCGCGGGTGCGCACAATTTTTAAGCTTGACATGTTTGGTGTCTATTTACCAGACGTGACCCCAACTTTTATATTTTACCAAAAAAATGGGTAATAATAATTGTTTCCTAACATAATGTAAAAAAACCTACCTTTTTTTTCAAAATTTTCAGTAATTTTTCCTATATAGTTAAAAAATAAAACCTGCAGTGGTGATTAAATACCACCAAAAGAAAGCTCTATCTGTCCCCTAAACACCTGGCCAGCATGCCAAAAATGTGTCCCAGACAAAAGCTACTTATAATGGGATTTTTTTTTTTTAACTTCTTAGCATGTCAATTTAACACACAACTACACCTGGAAGATCTTGAGGATAGGAACTGCCGCAGCAGCCTTCCCCTGCGCTGCCCACCTGAAGCAATAGGGCCAGAAAATTTGACATATGCAGTGCAAATTTTCAATAAATTACTTTGTAACCCACCTAATATTCACCTAAATGTTCACATATGGCTTCTTCTTTGCATCATAGAGCTCTAGCTTGCATTTTTGGATGGCGAGCTGTGTCCACAGACAGTGAGTTTTGGAAGTATTGCTGTGCCCATCCAGTGATGTCCATCACAGAATCATGACTGTTTTTGTGAGTTGGAATATAATGGGGCAGATAAATCAAACAGGAGTCAGAGTATAATGGATGGTGGAACAGGGGAAGAAGGACATCAAACAAAGTAAGGAGGATTGGAGATTATAGTACTAATTGTACTACAAAAAAAAAGATACAGCTACTACAAGTGAAAAATGCAAAAATGGCTTGAATTGTTTGTTCGCCAATGCCAGCAGTGTGCACAGAAAAATGGGAGAATTGGAAGCTTTGGTGCATAAGGAGAACTATGATATAATTTGCATTGCTGAATTGTGGCTTTGTTCTTCACATGATTGGGTTATTAATAATCCTGGCTATGCTCTATTTCACAGAGAACAGGTAACATGAAAAGTTGTTTGTCTCTATGTGAGAAGTGATCTAAAAGTGAGCGTGAAAGAGGAATTTGCTGATGGTGAGTGTGATGGTGCTGAGGTGTTATGGGTGGAGTTGTATACTGGTATGCATAATGCAAAGGTAATTGTTGGAGTTTGTTACAGGCCCCCCCAGTGTTACTGAGGAGATAGAGACTCAGATCCTCACACAGATAGAAATGGCTGCAAGGGCAGGGACAGTAGTATTAAATGGGAAATGTTAACTATTCTGGCATTGACTGGCATAATGGCACTGCTGGACCAGTAAAAGGGCTGACATTTATAAACTTATTGCATGACACTTTTATGGTACGGTTTGTAGACGCCCCAAATAGAAATGATGCTCTGCTGGATCTGGTAATCTCAAACTGGTAATCTCAAACTAATCTCAAAACAAATATTCATATAAAAGAACATCTGGGTAGCAGTGACCATAATATGATTCCATTTAACTTAAAGTGACATTAAACCCTCAGATTTTTTAACATAAACCAATACTGTAATGTGTGCCTTACTGTAATCTATGGTTGTTTCCCTTCTCTTTGCTGCTTTTCCTTTTAAATCTGTATCTGTTCTCATGCTCTGCAGAACTTCTGTTTTGCAGCAGACTGCCTTGTCTCAGGAATGGATACACGGTGTCGGTGAGGGCTGCTCTTCAAGACTTAAATGGGGAGGGAATATTTTCATTAAAAAAATAACAGAACAAAAATGGGAATGTTTCAAATCAATTGTTTACAAACACACTGCAAAATATATTCCTGTAAGCAATAAGTTTAAAAAGCTAAAAGTAAAACCTACGTGACTCCCATCCAATCTTAAAAAAGCCATAAACAATAGGAAAATGGTGTTTAAAAAATATAAAAATGAAGGAACACTGTCGTCATTTGAAGTTACAAAGAATATAATAAAATATGTAAAAAGTAAATAAAGATTGCAAAGATTCAAAACGAACGACACGTTGCGAAAAAGTGTAAGATTAACCCCCCAAAAATCTTTAGATATATCAATAGTAAAAAAATCAGGTCTGAGCGTGTAGGCCCCTTAAAGAGGTTGGTAACTGGGGACAAAGAGAAGGCAAATCTATTAAATACTTTCTTCAGCTCTGTGCACACCAAGGAACAGGATGTAACTCAAGTCCATAATGGGGATGGCAGTGCCATAGCCTCTAATGAACCACAATGGCTGACTATTGATATGGTCCAGAAACAGTTAGACAAAATTAAGGTGTCACGATTAGGACACTGGAGCACCAGGAATCATAATATCCTGGTGTTGCAGAGTAGTATATTGTGACTAAATAAGAAATGTTCCTTGTTAGTACCACCTTTGTCAGGTTTTTGTTGCCCTGTCCCAACTTTTTTGAGAAGTGTTGCTCTTATGAATTTCAAAATTACCTTATTTTTTTCTCAAATGGTACATTTTCTCAGTTTAAACATTTGATGTGTTTTCTATTTTCTATTGTGAATATAATATGGGTATATGAGATTTGCATATCATTGCATTCTGTTTTTATGTATATTTTACAAAGTGCCCCAACTTTTTTTGGAATTGGGGTTGTAGACCAGTTGCACAGGGTGTTGGGCCCCAGACCCACTGGCACAGGCCAGGAGTACATAATGCAGAATCCGGAAGATGTATTGCAGAGTTCAGAGGTGAGGAGAAATATAGAATTTAGAGGTAAGGAGTAAGGCTTCAGAGTTCAGAGGTCAGGAGTATGTATCGCAGAGTTCAGCAGGGTGTTGGGCCCCAGACCCACTGGCACAGGCCAGGAGTACATAATGCAGAATCCGGAAGATGTATTGCAGAGTTCAGAGGTGAGGAGAAATATAGAATTTAGAGGTAAGGAGTAAGGCTTCAGAATTCAGAGGTCAGGAGTTAATAAAGCAGAGTGCAGAGGTCAGGAGTAACACGCAGTGCAGAGGTCAGGAGTAAATAAAGAAGAGTGGAGAGGTCAGGAGTAACGTGCAGTGCAGACATTAGGAGTAAATAAGGCAAAGTGCAGAGGTCAGCTGTGAATAAGGCAAAGTGCAGTGGTAAGGAGTAACAGGCAGTGAAGAAGTCAGGAGTAAAGAAGGCAAAGTGCAGAGGCCAGGAGTAACACACAGTGCAGGGGTCAGCAGTGAATAAGGCAGAGTGCACTAGTAAGGAGTAACATGCAGTGCAGAAGTCAGGAGTGAATAAGCCATAGTGCAGATGTCAGGAGTAAGACGCAGTGCAGAGGTCAGAAGTAAATAGAGCAAGTGCAAGGGCCAGGATCAATAATTGCAGAGTATGCACACACATCTGCACTGCATCGGAAAACTGTTAGCTAGCACCCTTATACAGCCTGCTGTTCCCCTGTCATTGTAATGTGCTCTCCCACCCCCACTTCCAGCCCACAGATACCTGCTCTGCAACACGTCACCCCGACTCACCAGATTCTTTGATCTCAGCGCTTCAACAGGTGCTGGGCAGGCAGAGTGCGGCAAGCCGGGACAGACATGTTCCCGGCTGATGCATTAATTGTTGGAGGGGAGGTGGCAGTAGCAGGTGCAGGCTGGCGGTGCAGTTGCTGTTGGTACTGGCTCAGTTGCGGCAGAGCTCATTTTGCATCTTCAGCTTCTTGTCCACTTCCTGCAGCTTCTGGTGGCTCTGCTCCCAGGGTGAAGCTTTACACAGCATGGGTTCAGGATGGATTTTAGTTGATAAACTGAATAAATGCAGCTTTTTAAAATACAATAATGCTCCTCAATTTCTAGCCACATAGGACAGTTGCTGGAATCGATGTTCTTTCCACACATTTTAATAAACCCTATTTTGCATCTTCAGCTTCTTGTCCACTTCCTGCAGCTTCTGGTGGCTCTGCTCCCAGGGTGAAGCTTTACACAGCATGGGTTCAGGATGGATTTTAGTTGATAAACTGAATAAATGCAGCTTTTTAAAATACAATAATGCTCCTCAATTTCTAGCCACATAGGACAGTTGCTGGAATCGATGTTCTTTCCACACATGGTAATAAACCCTCCA
>NW_017307392.1:150555-156933 GCF_000935625.1 Nanorana parkeri | reverse complement strand
TTTTTTTTTTTGGGGGGGGGGGGAGAGAACAGAAAAAAGCAATTGCCTTCTGAGGCACCTCCATGGCTATTTAAAATTGTATTAAAACATATTTTATTGTATACATTTATTGTTAAAATCACATAGCAATGATAAAGTCGTCAACATGTACAATCTTGCTCATAAAACTATGAGCCTATATGCCTCATGTAAACCTGTACCTCCTCAAGATAATGTATAATAGATAATTACACCAGATTATTAATGTGTAAATCTTATGCAGATAACGTTAGTATATATCAATAGTGATTATACAAATTTCCATGGGTAGGTGTCTATCTCTTGCTCTTCGCATTTCGCGGTTACCACCGCTTCTGAGCTTATGGGCATATAATTGTAGCTCACATATAAAAAAAACTCTTATAACATGGCTCAAAGAAACACAATTCTATCATCACACAGGTAGGAAGAGCGATGCATCAAATCGACCAGGTGGGCATCCAGCATACTCGACTGGGATCATCCCCAATCCAGGGTTTGTGTTCGATTAATCAATTTTTTTTTAATCGATTGATTTCGATTAATTATAAACGCACATACAGATCCAACTACATTGGCCTACACACACACTCAAACAGTATGAGGGAAATGTATCAAAACTGAAGCAAAAGTATCTGGAGCAGTTGCCTATGACAAGCAATCAGCTTCTCTCTTCAGTTTGTTCAGTTAAGGTTTAAAAATAAAAGGTGGATGCTGATTGGTTACCATAGGTAACTTCTTCAGATTCTGTCTGCTCCAGTTTTGATAAATTCCCCTCTATATATGTTATGACTTTCAGGGCTAGTTAACACCAGTTCGAGTGCTTTCCGGCCCGATTCGTGCTGGAACGCACTGGATCGCACTGCATTCTGGGGCGGGAGGGGGCGTGTTGTTGCATTAAAGTCAATGGCAACACAGGAACGCCCCCCGGCCGCAGTGTGATCTCCGGAACACATGGCAAATCAATGCCAGTGTTCTGGTCTCTCTGGGCCACCCAAACTGGCGGAGCACCAGGGCCCGGTCGCAAATGCGACTGATGCAGCCCTGGTAGTTTCGCCAGTGCCGGTATCTGCGTTTAGTATTGGGTCATTTTCACCAGTACGAGTGCTTGTGAAAATGCCCAGTATTGGCACAGGTGCATCCCTACTTAATATAATGTATTGCTGGGACTTGCAGTCCTGCATAGTTGGTGGGATTCAGCATTGCTGTATAATCATTATACATCAATGCAGAACACCACCAGCTATACCGGACTACAAGTCTAAGCAATACATTATAATGTAAATTAGAATACCCCCAGTTTAAACCACCCCCTCACGCCCTCCACCAGTTTTAACCCCCCCTTCCCCATCTAGCCTTCACCCAGCCTTACCTGACTCCTGCAGCAACTGCTACATCTCAGCGGCCAGAGGGTCCTCTCCAAACAGCTGATTGATGACCGGTGACCGACATAGCCTCCTCTCCCAGCACAGCTGCCATACATTCTACTGCTACGGGTGGCAGAGCGGCGGGGGAGGGAGGGGGATTATCAAAAAAATGAACGATTAATTGAGGGATTAATTGTTAATTTCCGCAGCCCTAATATATACACTGAGTGGCCAGATTATTATGACCACCCCATCAGTACTTAGTTGGGCCACCTTTTGCCTTCAATACTGCGGCGATTCTTCTTGGCATTGATTCCACGAGATGTTGAAAAGTGATGCGAGGAATCTGACACCATGCCTGATGAATAGCACTGTCCAGTTCTGTGAGATTTGATGGTTGTGGAACCAGCTGCCTGATGGCTCTCCGAACATGCCCAGAGATCATTTGAGAGGATCCCTGATTAAGATCTGCAGTAATTTGATGCACTTTTGCCCTTCTGTTGTCTTGTACCAGTCTTGCCACTCTCCGTTCCGCCCTAACATTGACGGCCACAATTCGCACATTCAGACCCAGATTTTCAGCTGACAGTCCAGTCTTTAAACACTTTAACAACAGCTGCTCTTGAACATTTAACGAATTATGCCGTTTTGCTGATACTCGCTCCATGGCTTTGAGCGCCAACAATCATCCCACGTTCAAAGGCTGTTAAATCGCGTTGTTTACCCATATCTTCGGAAAAAAAATCAATTCTACTGTCGTGATAAACAACCTGCTTCCCTATTTATAAAGCTGCCCACACACCTTACAATTTATCTGCAGATTTTCTGTGGTCAGATGGAAAAGGTGCAACAGATTCCTCCATCTACACTTAAATGTGTGGATTGAGTAATCTCCACCTGGGCCAATCTGTTGCACTTTTTCCATCTGACCACAGAAAATCTGCAGATAAATTGTAAGGTGTGTGGGCACCTTAATGGTCTGGCCCTCTAGCAACTTCAGCGCAAAATTATAGCTAATTTGCCTACAAACGTCAGGTGGTCATAATAATCTGGCCACTCAGTGTATTCCGAATTTTATGTTTTACTAAAAATATGTGTAAGAATAAATGTTTTATAACATAACGTAGGGAAACCTTTTTTTTTACATTTATGGTACTTTTTTCCTTATATAGTAAAAAATAACCCCCCGTGGGGTCACAAAAGAAAGCTCTATCTGTCCCCAAAAAAATTTAACATAATTTGCAAGGCTATAGTCCGGTCATGCTGACTGGTGAAATTTTTGACTGACTGGTGAGACACCGTCAAATTTTTCAAGCCCTATATATATAGATATATATATACATATATAGACCCCTAGACCCTGCTGATTCCTGATTAGCTGTGATCAGCAGCTGACAAGCCATTGATCGCAACCATTAGTAAAAAATGTGCTGCCACCCCACAGTCTGCCCTGCCAATTACTAGATCTGTCTCACCCTGTGTCACACAATCCAATCCCACAATCTGACCTCCACAACCTGCTGTCTCTGCCTTTTGTGTGCCTTTCTGTGTGCCCTTTGTGTGCTCTCAAATCCCTGCTCTTCTCTCCTAGCTTCTAACGGCAGAGACAGTGGCTTGTGGGGGGGATCATTTTGCTCAGCACTGAGCACTCCCATATTGATTCATAACTTAATGAATCTGTAAACATCAGTACATGTTTGCGATGTCTCCTGTTTATAAATGTTTATGAATGAACATGTTAATGCTAAGTACTGAGCATTTTCAGGTGCATTTGAGTGTAAAGCTCCACTTTATTGCAGTACAGTTTTATCTTTTAGATCTAGTATATTTTTATAAAATTAAATTTTATCAACATATGCTATCAACCTGACCACTCTCTTGCCTGCCTACGAGCTCTGCCTGGACCCAACCATTCGCCTAAACCTGACCTTTCTGCTGCCTTGCCCATTGCCAACCTCTGCCTGGAACCGGCCATCCACCTGAACCTGACCATTCTGCTGTCTTACCCATTGCCAACCTCTGCCTGGGCCCAGGCATTCTCCAGTTTCTCTCTGGTGTACCATCTCCATATGTAGCCTCCTAGTCACCCACTCATTCCCTGGCAGGGTGATCCTGAGCATTGCAACCTGGTACCAGCATGCAGTGAAACCCTGTTCCCTCCATCAGGAGCGCTAGTGAAAAACAGCTGGTGCTTAGACTCTGTGCTTCATGTGAGCCTGCATCACCACCAGGGGGTGTTGCCTTAACAGTAATATAGATTATGGTGGTTTTCCACTATATCTAGTCCCCATGAGATATGTCTAATAGGGATTGCCAGGGGTTCCATGGCCAATGAAAAGGGAACAAGGTATACTCCTGTAGGGTGCTTATGTTGATCTCAAAACATGGGGATCTGAAGCCAATATATAGAGGTCCCAGGGTGTGTATAGGGCATTCATCCTCTGTCAAAAATAGGGTCCAAACTCCAGATTACACCTTTCTATACATTTTGCATTATGCATATATAACTGTGTCAGTTTGAAGATCTGTGGCTAAGGGGAGACACAGTATAAATAGGGGAAAGGGACAAAAAACACAGTGAACTAAAAATGAAAATTTCAAGGCCTCATTATTTTATGTAAGAATTGAAAAAACCAGCATGATGTAGCAAACATTTAATTTAGCAAAGATTTGGAAATATCTACAGAGGTATCTAGTTGCAGACATTTCAGGAATTTTCTAACTAGCAGACAACAGCAAAAGATGGAAAATGCAGTTCACGGAGTCCAGTGCCCTTGTTTGTTCCACAATCCTGAGCTGCATACAGCTGTCAAGAACTGTATTTGGACACACCTGTTTTAGAATGACTTAGGTTTTATGTCGGATGGAGGTTAGTAGGTCAGATAGCCTTTTTTTGCTATGGCCAAAGTTAAAGTTATGTCCTTGCAGAAAATGTTTGTTTTGGCCTCATTCTTAAAATTACAGATAAAACAGAAACTGGTCTCCTAACACAAACCAAGGATAAAATCAATTATACACTTAACATTTAGGCTGCATGCAAGGCTCACAAGCCTGGAGAGAACAAGAATGAGTGTCCTTATGTTAATCTTTTGAGTTCTAAAGGTGAACCATGCTGAGTGTATATAATCCACAGGATTACTGTTGGCAAATGAGGACCACATTTTAACCTATTGATCATCTGAGGTTAGCTGGATGGAGAAATGCAGTGAGAACATCAGCAATATTTATGCACAAAGTAGTTTCCTAACTGATGAACCTTTTAAAATTTGTAGCTCCAAAAATAGCTTTTATTCTGCATAATGCTAGGCTTGCATCTCTATGCCACCTGGATACCCACATCAGTGCAGTCTTGAAAGGTGTTTAACCATTTTTCTGCAAAAGTGATTATAAATGTTTCCTAGCTATCTTCATTCAAGGGCTTCTTTGCCCACTTTTAGTAAATGAAAGTTCACAAAACAGAACAATTACCCTCGCAGGGGTTCTTTAGCATCTCATGGCAGCACCTGCCCATCCAGCCTCCTGGCTTTGCATTTGCAGCACCGGCCTCAGCCCACTGTCTGTTCCTCCAGACAGCCTCAGTCGTGTACTAACCTGCACACTGGGGGTTCTTCCCAATCCACAGCACCCTGCTGCACTGGACTCCACTCTGACTCCTGGGTGGAGCTTTCCTGTCTCCCAGGTGGAGTCTTGAACCCTTACCAACAACTTTAATTTAAAGGCTGTGCACACCTGTGCCATCAGCATGCGCTGGCCACTCAGATTCTGGAAACAGGAATGGAGGGCACTGCCACATACCCCCCCCTTTGCTCCATTACCTTTGTCCAGTTTATCTCTGGTCTCGTCAGACAATCTGTCATTCATCAAGCGGAATCCCGACCCCATCCGCACTAAATTACTCTCTCCAGGAGCCACCACTACACTAGTTGGGGGTCCCCCATAGACCCACCAAGGTCTTTTTACGTGTGCGTTTCCAGACGCACCATTCCCTCATTATAATCAGGACCTCATCCCTCTTCCTCTCTACACAGTCCTCCTCGGTTTCTACCCAGATTGTCCAAGTCACCCGGGTACCCGTCTCCCGATTGTCATCACTATGGTGATGGTCATTATCCACTTCCTGGCAGTCTGTTGCTATTCTAACCCCAATTACTTTGGGGTCCCTAGCAGTCTTCCCATTTACCCATTCAGTCACCTCACTCCGTTTAGGACGCAAGTTCTTGTCAGTAGGGAGTTTTCTGGTCACCCCTACCAGATTACTAAACCAATCATTTTTTTGCTCCCAGCAACCAACCCCTTTTGCATTATTACAGTTACACTTTTGTCAGCTTGTACATGAATCACATTCATCATTGCCATTACATCAGCACCTTCTGGCATTTTCCCCATATCCTTTTTAACCCCTCCCTGGGTTACAGGTGACATTTCCACTGGCCTTCTTTTCCGTCTTGGCCCTTCCGACTCTAGAGGGAAACCTGCTACAACACACACCCCCTGGTCTGAAAAGTGATGAGCAGCCCCTTTGTCTAGGCCAGCGGATATGTTCACCCCTCCACACTCTTAACACAGAAACCTCTTGTTCCATGATACAGCATTTATGCGATTAGTTGTCGGAACCAGACTCTTACAATTTCGATAAATGCAAACTAATGTACTTTGGACATGAAAATAAACAAATAGGCTATACAATCATGGGTATGCCGCTAGGGAAGTCAGAAATAGAAAAAGATTTGGGGGTCATATATTGAAGATAATATAAGTCATACCGGAATACCAATATCATCGAAACCTTTGTCCAATAACAAGACAGGAATTAAATGTATGTACACAAACGCTAGAAGTCTGGCAAATAAATTAGAAGAGCTTGAACTTATGATACTCGAAGAGGACTTCGATATAGTGGGAATAGCGGAAACCTGGCTAGACAGCGCACATGATTGGGCCACCAACATAGAGGGGTACAACCTGTTCAGGAGGGACAGAGGTGGGAGAAGGG
>NW_017307392.1:148910-149796 GCF_000935625.1 Nanorana parkeri | reverse complement strand
GACCAGTTAGTCTTACATCGGTAGTTTGTAAACTGTTAGAGGGAATGATTAAGGACCACTTAGTAGAAATCGTGCGAATAAAATAATAAATAAATGACAACCAGCATGGGTTTAGGACGGTTCCTTCCTGTCAGACTAACCTACTGACTTTTTACGAGGGGGTAAGTAGAGATCTGGATGGATGTCTGTGGATGTGGTATACCTGGATTTCGCTAAGGCTTTTAATACGGTACCTCATAAACGCTTACTATACAAGCTGAGAGCTATGGGCATAGATGGAAGGGTGTGTACATGGATAGAGAACTGGCTAAAGGAACGGGTACAGAGAGTATCAATAAATGGCGCCCTTTCAGACTGGGCTAGTGTCATTAGCGGTGTGCCTCAGGGTTCTGTGCTGGGACCCCCACCCAAAATTTGGAGGGTAATAGAAACAGACCAAGATAGTGTAACATTGCAGGAGGACCTGGATAGAATAGGGGAGTGGGCAACTATGTGGCAGATGAGGTTTAATGTCGATAAATGCAAAGTTATGCACTTTGGGAGGAATAATAGGCAAATGGGTTATACAATTATGGGTATGCCGCTAGGGAAGTCGGAAATGGAGAAAGATTTGGGGGTCATTGTAGACCACAAACTGAATAATAGATTACAGTGCCAGGTTGCTGTAAGCAAAGCTAGTAGAATCTTGTCCTGCATCAAGAAGGGAATATTTTGCAGGGATAGGTCTATAATTTTGCCACTTTACACATCAATGGGTCGGCCCCACCTGGAGTATGCGGTGCAGTTTTGGGCACCGGTACACAGAAAGGATGTCCTTGAACTGGAGAAAGTCCAGCAGAGGGTGACCAAACTCATAAAGGACCAGAGCTATGAGACACAGCTCCTA
>NW_017307392.1:147578-147786 GCF_000935625.1 Nanorana parkeri | reverse complement strand
TACAGTGCCAGGTTGCTGTAAGCAAAGCTAGTAGAATCTTGTCCTGCATCAAGAAGGGAGTGTTTTGCAGGGATAGGTCTATAATTTTGCCACTTTACACATCAATGGTTCGGCCCCACCTGGAGTATGCGGTGCAGTTTTGGGAACGGGTACACAGAAAGGATGTCCTTGAACTGGAGAAAGTCCAGCAGAGGGTGACCAAACTCAT
>NW_017307392.1:131288-147138 GCF_000935625.1 Nanorana parkeri | reverse complement strand
ATTGATGGACTTATGTCTTTATTCAACCTCAAATACTATGTTAATGTTAATGTCATTGTAGACCACAAACTGAATGGTAGCTTGCAGTGCCAAGCTGCGGTAAACAAAGCTAGCAGGGTCTTGTCCTGTATTAAGAAGGGGATGTATTGCAGGGACAAGTCTATAATTGTGCCTCTATATAGATCGTTGGTTCGGCCACATCTGGAGTACGCGGTCCAGTTTTGGTCGCCGGTACTGAGAAGGGATGTCCTTGAACTGGAGAGAGTCCAGCGGAGGGCAACAAAACTAATTAGGGGAATGGAGGACCAGAGCTATGAGACAAGGCTTCTGACCTTAAACATGTTTACGCTGGAATTAAGGAGATTAAGGGGGGATATGATTTTCATGTACAAGATGTTCAATGGTGACAGCAACATTGGCAACAAACTGTTTGAGATTAACTCCATTACAAAGACTAGAGGCCACCACCTAAAGTTGGTGGAGAAAAAATTCCAGCACAATGGGCGAAGAGGGTTCTTTACAGTAAGAGCGGTTAAGGTCTGGAACTCACTGCCATCGGCAGTGATTTCAGCCAAGAGTGTAGATTTGTTCAAGAAACGTTTGGACAATTTCTTGAGGGACCGTAATATCCAGGGATACCAGTATCCCTAAGAATGAGATGATGCGTGGACCTATATGGTTTGGACTTGATGGACGTGTGTCTTTATTCAACCCCAAATACTATATGTAACTATATAACTGATTGGGGTGGGAAAGCAGTGTGTCACTGAAGATTTGTGCGGGCTTGGGTGAACTCAGGCAAACTCGGTTCACACCAAGCCCACACACATCCCTATGTAAAAGTTGAGTGTTAATCCTGAAGGAGGGGGGGGGGGGGGGGGGCTGAGTTAGTGTTAATCCTGAAGGAGGGGGGGTGGGGGGGGAGCTGAGATTCCTGTACAATGGGGGCTGTGTTATTTTATTAATTTAGCGTTACATTTATACTACATATTTATGAATATTTATTTTTGTTCTCTGATTGCACCAGCATCAGGTTGCTTATTTAGGTGACTTTGGTCAGTGTCCCTGAAGGGGATCATGGGTTTCCGCTCCTTACTTCTCAACCTTACAAAAGTGTATTAAGGTTTTAAGTGTTCAGAAAACTCTGAGTAGGTGATTTCCTAAGACCCTGCTGATAGCACTTGCTGTAACTCTCTGTTAATATAGTCAATGGTGTAACATTTACATGTACCTCATTTGTTGGATAGTAATGTTGGAGACAACTATTTTTTAATGTAATAAAAATTAAAGAAATATTAATCCCATGTATGCAGTGACCACCAGCAGTGTTCTTTAGTACAGAGCCACACTGTATAAATTGTTAATCTTTATAAATGCCTGTCAACTGTAGTTTACAATGAGTATTGAAAGCATAAATATTTAAACTAAAATGCACTGTTTTGGCCAGTACATTAGGGAAGGAGTCATTCCCACCTTGGTCATTCTACTGTTGGTTAGGAATCAATCACTATCCCTGGATGCATAATGTATGCATCCAGGGATAGTGATTGATTCCTAACCACATGTAATCGTATGTGAACCTGAATGGCTGACCGTTTAAAATTACCGCTCATCAGTTTAGTGTTATCAGGTGTGTTGATGGCCCTAAAATTATTGCTTTCACTGCGACTTTCGTGGCGATATGTAACATGTGCGTCGTAATGGGTGCAATTGTAGTTTTTGCACGTATGCACACCCAATGCATGTTTGCATGTGTGTATGTATGGGTGGGGACTTTTTAAAAAATTGCGTTTTTTTAATTCTTTTTCATGTGTGACTTCAAACATTTTTTGCCACTTTTATTTTTTTTTCCTATTTTTTTTTCTACCGTATATACTCGAGTATAAGCCGTCCCGAATATAAGCCGAGGTACCTAATTTTACCACAAAAAACTGGGAAAAAGTATTGACTCGAGTATAAGCCTAGGGTGGGAAATGAGGCAGCTACTGGTAAATGTACAAAATGAAGATAGATACCAATAAAATTACATGAATATTTATTTCTTAGAGTGACACAAGAATGTTGAAGTGATGTAATATACATCACATTCGCATTCTGATAGGGGAGGGAGATCGTATACCGATATGCCTCTGATCCCCTTTCACAAAGCCGCTATGCTGGTCCCGGGCTCGCACCGGGCACAGCAGAGCCCTGGACCAGCGTGACAGCGGGAGGGGGGGGCGCGTTGCATGCATCTGCAGCTTATACAAGTGATCCGCTGGCTCTATAGCAGGCAGATCGCTTGTATGTTAAAGGCCATTGCTGCCTGTTTTTACATTCAGGCATTTTCCCACTCGCTCACGCGAGTGGGCGGTCCTGGCGGGACATTTAAATATGCCCGCTCAGATCTAGGGAACCCCCGGCCGGCCGTTTTTTTTACAATTACCGGTCAGGAGGTGTTAAAGTATATTTCCACTTTCACAATCCGTTTGGGATAACACCTATTGTATATTTGTTACATGTTGCCATTCACAAAGCATAATAAAAAAATATTTTAAAAATACTTCCTGCAGTTTAAAATTGCCCCCCCTAGGTTATCACTTGCCCCTCGTGTGCCCCCCCCCCGCTAACAGTGGCGGCAGTCCCGGCGCTAGCGCAAGGCAAGACAAGCGCACGGCAAGAGAAATGGAATCCCTGTTCCAGCAGATAACTGTGCCCGGGATGGTCATCACACAGACTGTCAGCGGTTTCTCCCTACAGGCTGTAATCGGCTGCAGCGATCTGTGTCAGTGGGGACAGATTGTCGATTACAGCCTGTAAGGAGAACCCTCCGACAGTCTGTGAAGCAATGAAGTAAAAAAAAGCAATCCCAGCAATGAAGTAAAAAAATAAAATAAAATAAAGTTTAATAAAAAAATACAAAAAAAATACAAAAAAGTTTTAAAAAAATAAAAAGTTAAATAAACTAAAATTTAAAATCCCCCATAAAATTAAAGGCCCCAGCCCCGCGAACACACGCATTAAAAAAAAAAGATTGCAGACGGTATGGAGCCAAGCACAGCCGCACATACACGCTGTGTGTATTCAGGATTGTGGGCGGCGTTGGACTACATGTCGCAACCGCAGGGTGCAGATGCCATCCACAATTAAATCAGCTCTCCGCACCCAGCAGTTGTGACATGCAATGAAAATTATTAGTGCCTCCCCAGATTTGGCTGTGGTATCTTATGTGCCCCCCCCTATACAGGTGAAACTCGAATAATTAGAATATCGTGCAAAGTTAATTTATTTCACTAATGCAACTTAAAAGGTGAAACTAATATATGAGATAGACTCATTACATGCAAAGCAAGATAATTCAAGCCGTGATTTGTCATAATTGTGATGATTATGGCTTACAGCTCATGAAAACCCCAAGAACCCCAAATCCACAACCTCAAAAAAGTAGATTATTACATGCAATCAATAAAACAAGGATTGTACATAGAACAATATCGGACCTCTGAAAAGTACAAGCATGCATATGTACTCAGTACTTGGTTTGGGCCCCTTTTGCAGCACTTACTGCAATTACTTTTGCACGATATTCTAATTATTCGAGTTTCACCTGTATATTGTTCCCAGAGTCGCCACTGATAAGGACAGATCACTGTGAAGATAAACCTGGAATCAGCCATGCTGCCTGCTGCAATAAAAGTTAAGACTTGTTTAAAAGTATTTTTTGGCATTCTGTTTTAATAGCAACACACATATATATGTTTATTTCTGTAGGTCAAACAAAGCTTTTCTAGACAATACAAAAGGAGCAATGGGACTAAACTAAATAGAATGGCTTACCGAGTTGTTAGGAAATATTTGAATACCGTAGTCTTTAAATAGTCCAATTACATAGATCACCCTTCCTTTCCTGCCCAACAGGAAGTGAGATGAAATATCTCCAAAGTGAGGGAATTCCACTCTTAGACAGCTGTTACTGGTATCATGTGAAAAATAATATTGTGCCGAGCTAATAATCATACATATCTAATAAATTGAAACATATATAAATGAGTCACATATATGAGCCTTCAAACAAATGAGGCGTAGAAAATATCTACACAAAGACAAAAAAGCAATATAGACAAAAAAAAGTCCCAAGGAAAAAACAAAAGCAAATAATGGTGATTGTGCAAAAAAAATTCCTCAGATGATTTGCAGCCAATCTGCATATAACTCTCAGGTAAGGATAATCACACAATGCAAGCAGACCTTCACCTCCACCCAGTGAGTGATGACAACAAGTGAGTGCTCACCTGGGAGGTAGACCCACAGAGCTAGGTCAAATGCGCTTTTTCCCTTCTTAATGGGGGAGGGAAGCCCATGCACAGAAAAGGCGATAAGGTCTCCTCAGATCACAGGTACCAGTATAAATCCAGGTGGAAAGAGAAAAAGGACATAGTGCGTAATGTCCAATAAAATGCAAATTATTAAATAAAAAATGCGTACTCCTTAGTGCTTGGTAGCTCTTATTTCCACATTACACTTATTGGTGCTGATCACCTTTATTGTTTATTTTTTGTTACTGGTATCATATATCCCCATTTAAATATTTCTACTCCCCTCCTGTTTTGGTGACAGTGATAACATTTTGGATTTTCTAACACATGCTGTAAGGGATGGAAATGATTACTTGGAGAAATAAAGTGATTCTCGCGAATGGGGACACAGAAAGCAGTAAAAACCTGACGGGTTCAAACCAAGCTAACTCTTTTCAACTAAACATTAAATGAACAACATTTTGGCTGCAGATATTCTTAATGTGGACTATTTTTTGAATAAACCTGTATTTAGAATGCAGTTAAATGTAAATTGCATCTTTTGAATTGAATATATGCACTATAGTTGCATAATATGCATAAACCAAAAGTAAAGATTTCATCCTTTCTGTATATCCGACCTGCTTATTATGAACACTATCAGATGCTTGGTGTAAAGAGATATAATACAACTCATGTTTGCAGCAACTGAATGAATTTGTTTTCTCATAGTATCACCTCCCAGGTCTTTTCTGTATGTGCAAATATAAAACTTGTAAAAACTGTCATTTTTAGGAACAGCATTACAAGCTAGACTCAGCTTCTGAGACTGCATATTCTTCATTTAGTACTAAATTTGCAAAACATTGCTGATTCTGTTAACTTTGGGTGTAGTCATGAAACAAGAATGTAACACAACTGGTCTGCTCTTTTTTTGTAACACAGAACAATGCGTCCACTGGATTTTACTCAGGCGCCAAAAGAAAGTATAGAAGTGTCCAACAAAACCAAATCACTCTTGGACTTTGAGAGAACCAAGAAGGATTACAGTTCTGTTTCTGAATTTATACATGCATGGCTTGGCATGGCTTATAATCTGCAAATTATTAGTCATTATGATAACTCAGCCAGTCGTATTTAAAAAACACAGGCAACTTTATTAGTCTGTTAAAGCTGAACCCCATGCATATACTGTATAAAGGAGACACATTAATGCATCTCTATATGCATTATTACAGCCTTAAATATATTTTTTATATGGAAGCAGTACCTTGGATTGGTATAATTCTCTTGTAGTTCATTGTACAGTAGAGCTCAGACTAGGGGAGGGATAAGCAGCATGAGGAGCCAATCAGTTGAGCTGCTTCTCCTTTTACTGTCCAGTCATAGGCTGTGGATAGGGAGTAGACTTGTAAGTCTTACAAATTCTTTGGCTGGTAAAGCAGCTTCCATTTTTGTATTTCAACTGTGTGTTTAGCTTCTTTGCCTGGAATTTCGCTTTAACTTGTTTACTGCCACTGATGTAAGAGTTACAGTGGAGCAGAACTGGTTGTAGCTGGTCATCTCAGTAACCCTTACAGCAGCTGCATACCCTTCTGCTATAAGCACATTGTGACTTCAGTGACCATAAATAATAATCTGGCCACCTAGTGTATTTCCATGCAAAATATCACTGGTCAAGTCTTCTTAATAAAGTTAAAACAACATTTTATTTAAACAGAATAAAACATATAAGAACATTTAATCTGTGCACTTACTTGGTACCTGGACCTTTAAAACCGATGTCATATACCATACATTCTTCCATTCAAACCTCACCACCATGGGCATGACCAAAGATCTATCAAGGGATGTTAGGGACAAGATTGTAGACCTGCGCAAGGCTGGAATGGGCTACAAGACTATCAGCAAGAAGCTTGGTGAGAAGGAAACAACTGTTGGAGTGATTATTCGCAAATGGAAGGAATACAAAATAACCATCAATTGCCCTCGGTCTGGAGCTCCATGCAAGATTTCGCCTCATGGAGTAAGGATGATCATGAGAAAAGTGAGGGATCAGCCCAGAACTACACAGGAGGAGCTTGTGAATGATATCAAGGCAGTTGGGACCACAGTCACCAAACAAACCATTGGTAACACAATACACCACCATGGATTGAGATCCTGCAGCGCCCGCAAGATTCGCCTCCTCAAGAAGGCACATGTACAGGCCCATCTAAAGTTTGCCAATGAACATCTAAATGATTCAGAGAAGGATTGGGAGAAAGTGCTGCGGTCAGATGAGACCAAAATTGATCTCTTTGGCATTAACTCGACTTGCTGTGTTTGGAGGAAGAAAAATGCTGACTATGACCCTAAGAACACCATCCCTACAGTCAAGCACGGAGGTGGAAACATTATGCTTTGGGGCTGTTTCTCTGCTAAGGGTGCAGGCCAACTTTGACGCATTGAGGGGCCAATGGACCGGGCCATGTATTGTAAAATCTTGAATAAGAACCTCCTTCCCTCAACCAGAACACTAAAGATGGGTTGTGGATGGATCTTTAAGCATGACAATGACCCAAAACATACCGCCATGGCAACAAAGCAGTGGCTCAAGAAGAAGCATGGATGGAGGGAGCTAAAACTTCGAGTTGCCAAGTGACAGCCAAGAAGCCTTAAGTAATAGAGAAGATCTGTAAAGAAGAGTTGACCAAAATCCTCCGGAGATGTGTGTAAACCTGGTAACCAACTACATGAAATGTCTTACCTCTGTACTTGCCAACAAGGGTTTCTCCACCAAGTACTAAGTCATGTTTTGCTTGGGGATCAAATACTTATTTTACTCACTGAACTGCAACTCAATTTATAGGATTTGGATCGTATGTTTTTTCTGGATTTTGGTTGATATTATGTCTCTATCATTTAAAATACACCTATGATAAAAATTATAGTCCTTTCATTTCTTTGTAAGTTGTCAAACCTACAAAAGCTGGAGGGGATCAAATAAGTATTTTCCTATAAGTATTTTCACTCTATATGATGACTTTGGGTCACAGGAGTACATCCTGTAAATGTACTCCTTTCACCAAAGGAGAAGTAAAGCCAAAAAAAGGTTTGGCTTTACTTCACAGGTATTGGATACTAACTGGTATGTAAAAGTTCCATATCCTGGAAAGCCTGTATATCGAGGGATGTAAAGCTTCCAAACCATCCTCTGTTGGGGGACCATCAGATTTGTGGCTCACTTGCATGACTATGGTTGCCATCTTCTATAGAAAAAAAATATCAGCTGTGATGGCTTGTTATAGGTATGGCCTAAAATGTGCATTGTCTGAACATTGCAAAATCATATTAATAACACTGCAGGTTAGTTACAGATGACTTCAGATCTTGTTAAATACCTGCTCCATTCTCTAAATTAAAGCGACCCTGCTGCAAAAAAATAAATCACACAGAGCAGGTTACCTGTAAAAGAACATAGTAAATACTTCCATCGCCTGGGCTTCCGAAGGTCCTCTGTTCAGGAGGAATTATCTCCTGAAATCTTCTTCTGGAATCATCACTTCTGGGAGTACTGATCTCCTTGTGCCCCCCACAGCACTCATTGGTTTATCTTACTGACCTCCATATCATTACTGTGTCCTGCTGTCAGGAGAAAGTCATATGTTTTTACATTGTAGAGCATAGTTTGTCTGTGTAATAATAAATCTGCTTGCTAGCATGTTAAAATGAAGTTCAGCCAACATGACATCCATCTACTGTACATAATCAGCATAACCACATTGCATACCACCGTATTCACGCTTGAACAAAACTTTGGTGTAATCCTATCCCCTCATCCAAAAAATATACATAAAAATAAGTGAATGCCCTTTTAAAGGCCAACATCACATGCCCTACCTCCCAGACTTCACCTCTTTGGAATTTTACACCTAGTTGTTACCCACCTCCATATTGCCGTATAACGCTTTGTTTGGTAGATGTGACGACCTTTTAAATTACTTCCACATTATTCACAGCCCATTTCACATTTATTGTCCTCTTCATTCTGTCGAATCCTGCTGTGGTATGTCGCTCTTCTCTTTCAATAAGGCACAGGAAATTTCACACAGGAATTACGATCAGGTCCACCTGTCACTTTTTTCAGACGGATCCAATCAGAAGCCCAAAGTTATTTTTTTGGCAGTCGGATCTAAATGGATGTGTGTCTGTTTACATCTGATTACCCCCAACTCAGGCCAGGTCCAGAAAAACAAACGGATTAGAGTACTGGTTCGATGTACCTGACTGTGGCCGATTGGGGGTAATCTAATGTAAACGGACACGTCTGTTTACTTCCAATTCCGCATAGACCAACTTGGGACCAGTAATTTCATTTTTTTCATTCATCGCAAGATGGGGGGAAAAACTGGATGGACACAGATATGGACACGGAACTGAATGTGCCCATGTGAACTCGGTCTAATTGTATTTTAATTCCTATTTCCTCCACATTTATTGCACCATCACCATGTCATTGACTCTCATCTTCACTCATCAACCTCAGTTTTCACCTGATGCTCTTATGTCACCCACCATTGTACTGCCCAGTCTGAACATCTGCAGATTCGATAATCTTTCCTTCTGTATCTCCGAAAGCATTTTTCCATTATCCTTCCTTTCTCCATTGTCTTTTCATTCTCACCACTTCTTTTGTCCCTCAATGTCTTGCTTGTGCAGTGATCAGCTGGGTTGGTTTTTGGAGATGCTGCTACACTGCTGGTCAGAGAGGTGAGTGTTACTGGTGCAGCAGTGTTAGGTGAGGAGGAGGATGGGACTGGAAAAACAAAGACCAGTTGGAAAGTACCATCTGCTAACATAGCTCTTATACGGAACGGACCAAGAACTCCTAGCATGAGTTTCAGTTGAGATTTTACTAGTCAGGCCGGTGATAGGTGGAAATCTTGCTCACAATGGATGCTCCATCTATGCATCTACTATCATAAGGGGCCTTTTAGCAAAATAATTAATTGCATTTCTCTGCAACTCCTGTAATCTGAATGTATGGAAATGTTATGCTAATTACTGCTGCTACACACACTTGTGCATTTTCATAAGGGCAAGCTTTAAAGGAGAACTATGGGGTCAGTGTTTTTCCCCATAGTTCTCCTTAGGGTAACGGGAGGACACAAACTAGCGTCCTCCCGTTACCCTAAGCTCAGTATACTGCGAGCTACAGCTCGCGGTATACTGAGGCGACGAAACCGGAGCGGATCCCGACATCGACGTCGAGATCCGCCCAGCTGCGTGAGTGACAGCTGGCTCTGCCTATCTAGAGGCAGAGCCAGCTGTACCCGCCCCCTCCCCCGTCCGTTCCACCAGTCAGCGCTGGCAGATCGGAGCGGGGAGAGGGGAATCCAGCCCCTCCCCCTGTCACGGCAGAGAGCCGTGACAGGATCGAGAGGTGAGCAAACCCGGTATGTGTTCGCTCACCTCCCGATCTACTGAGCCGACCTGTGACAGTCTCATTGTCACAGGTCGGCTAGAACTATGAGGTGAGTGGAAATCACTCATCTCATAGTTGTCCTTTAAGCACATGATTAGTGCAGAATGTTCTAGCTATCCGTTATGCGGGCAGTGCACCTATATATTGGAAAAAAAAAACAATGCTGGGGCTTTCCCAATACCACTGATATCAATGAAGGGGCATTTGTTTTATCCCACTGACACTTGGAAATGTTTTACTCCCACTGATCACTGATGCCAGAAGATTCTTAACTCCTGCTTGCTACTGATGCCAGGAAATTCTAACCAATAACCATGATACTGGGGCATTTTTTTTTTCAATGACCATTAATGCCAGACCATATTTCACTCCAACTGACCATGGAATTTCACCTCCCACTGACCACCAATCCTGGGTTAGTGTTTACTTTTTTTGACACAGTCTTCCTCCCACTGAACAGTGACATCAGGGTTTTTATTTGTTTTTTATTTTTACTCACACTGAACACTGATGCTGGATCATTCTTTCTTTCACTGACATTGGGGGATTTGTTTACATTACATGCTCTGACCTGCACTATATACACTATCTTGTACATTATGTACTCCTGCACAGTATAACTAGGTTGTAGACATGTGCGATTTGTTTCATTCCGCATCGAAATTCAGACGGATATTGGAATGCATCTGAATTTCCAAATGAAAAAATAACGTATCTTTACATAACCAAATTTTTTATAATCAAAGTTTTGAATGCATCCAAAATGTTTTCCGAATGCCATTCTGAATGAATTTAGGTTGTTAAGCATTAAAATAAAAAAAATAGACAGTGTGGAGTCCCCTCCCAATTCATCCCTGACCCTCTAGGTCTGGTAGAAATTTTAGGGGGGAACGCAGCACCAAAAAAAAAGCGTGGGGTCCCTCCTAAAATCCCATGTTGATGAGGACAAGGGCCTCTTCCTCACAACCCTGGCCCAGTGCTTGTGGGGGTCTACAGGAAGGGGGGCTTATAGGAATCTGGGTGCCCCCCTTTCATTCACCATATATAGTAAAATTGTAAATAAACACACCACATCATAAAAAAAGTCATTTAAAAAAAAAACACACAATACGACAAGTCTTTTATAAAAAATTTTTTTTTTAAAGTCCATTGATGTAATCCCGTCACCAAGCAATGTAGATCCCAGTCAATCACGATGGACGACGGCCCCCGACTTGCAGAAAGAAAAAATACCCGACGCCTGCCTACACAACTGATCCCGATGAACTCTAGCTGCAAAAAGTTATGCTCTGACCTGAATGTTAGCATAGGGGCGGAGCGAGTTGTGACATCATGGGACTTGTTCCGCTGCTTTGTTGATATTCAGGAGCAGAACTGCCATAACAACAACTCTGCTCCCGAATGTCAACAAAGGGGTGGAACAAGTCTGGTGGCGCCACAACTTGCTCCGCCCCATTGTTGACAACCGGGTCAGAGATGTCATTTTGCGGTGAGAGTTTGTCAGGATCGGTCATGTTTCGGTGAGTTGGCGGCCATATCGTCCATTGTGATTTACATGGATCTACAACGCTGGAAAACGTGAATGACGTTTAGATTACATCGATGGACTTTTTTTAAAAATAAAAGACTGTTGTTTTTGTTTTTCAAATAAAGGAATTTTTTACAGTGTGGTGTGTTTATTTACAATTTTACTGTATTTGGTAAATGATTAGGGGTAAAAACTACCCCTTACTCATTCACAAGGTGGGGGAGGCGACATCTGGGTTCCCCCTATATGAATGGGGGCACCCAGATTCCTATAAGCCCCGCTGCCCGCAAACCCCCACAACCACGCTTGTCTTTCCCCCTTTCCTGCTTTGCCAGACTGCTGCTCCGATCAAGGGTCTGATAAGGGATTTTGGGGGGACCCCATGCTTTTATTTGGCGTTGGGGTACCCCCTAAAATCCCTAACAAACCTTAAGTGTCTATTATGAATTGGGTAGGGGCCACACACTGTTTTTTAAAAATTATTGTTTCTGTGGACTGTCAAAAGTTAAAGAAAAATGTAACTTTTACCTGTTCCAGACGGTACCTATCGTCTTACCGTCTGTCTACCTGAAACAGATCCAACGGGCCTTCACAAAGTTTATCTGGGGCACTACGCATCGACGCCTTAGCTATCGGTCGCTGGCCCTTCCGAAACGCAAAGGGGGGGGCGAGCGCACCAGATATCTTTCTCTACCACGCCTCTGCCGTACTGACTCGCATAGTGGACTGGTTTCACAAGGGTGAGGAGAAACAATGGGTCAGACTGGAGGAGACCCTCGCGGGGAGTGATCTACAGGCGCTACCGTGGGTGCCCCGTAGATCCAGACCGGTACACCCCTCCCTGCCCCTATTGACAGCCCATGCCTTGAAGCTGTGGGACCGATTAATGTAACTTTTTTTCTAATGTCACTGTGCTGCAACAAAAATTTGATCGTAAATATCATTTAACTGATCCAAAATAAACGGATTTGTCCAAATCTGAATCCCAAAATGAATTAACTTTCGGACCCAAATCTTGAAAAACTAAATAATGAAAAATCCAATACGAACCAAAACTAATTTTTGCCTGCACACATGTCTACCAGGTTTTATGTTCCATACAATATGCTAGAAGTATCACCTTTAAAAACGGTTTATGATGTCGTTCTTTAAAGATTAACTAACTACACCAATGTATCTGCTTCCCAAAAGAAAGCTCAAGTATTAAATCCTTATTCAAACATGCCAAAGTTGTTTTCATTTATATTCTGCCTACTAGCACATGAACACTGTATGGTACATTCAAATCATCCCTCAGGTAATAACTGTCACAGTTGCTAGTGTGCTGAGGTCAGCTCTCTTTTTCAGCTTTCCAACCCTCATATGGCTGGTGTCATAGCTGATCACATGTGCAGCACCATGGCATCTGCAGATTACAAAGGGGCCATAATGGCGTTGTTTCTGGCTGCAAAAGGATAAGAGAATTTAGTTCTACTTTAAGGAAAGCTTTGACAAAGTTTTAGCTGTATATCTATATATTGTTTGTAAAAATGTAATGGAAGAGCTTTAGTTGAAATAATCTTTTCTGAGGTTTGTGCATGTCTGTGACACTCTTATTGTGGTAGAGCAATGTAGACCATGTAGTGTGTGTATGTATATATATTATATATAAACAAACAATTTGTGCGCAGTATAGTTTCAGGTTTTATTGAACCATGCCCCTTAAGGCTACACCTATTGTTCGGCGACATGTGGTCACATAAACAATTCACTGCATCTTTACTCTCCTCAGTGATCAGGTCTTTAACAGTACTAAAAACTCCCTTGAACCTCCACTAGGATGTAATTTTTTAGCACCCTGTAGGTAGGAGTGCTATTAAATGTAGCGTTTTCAGAGCCTATGCATTCTGATGCTGATTTTTAGTCTATGTTCATTTGGTTTCCCCTAATCAGTCTGTCATTGTTTGCATCTGTCTGCTGCTCGTTGTACCCTATTCACAGAGCAGAGCAACCAATGAGAGATTGCTATGGGTAGATATCCCTCTCCAGCCAATCACTTTGAGGTTAATGGCCAGTGGTGCATGTGGGAGAGGAGATAAATATTTGGAGTGGACCATGTGAGCTCTTGATTCCTCCTCTGGGCTCTGCCTGTGGGGAGGTTGCTGTGGATTGTCTGACATTAAGGGTCTGAAGCCTGGGGACTAGCCATGTGCTTCCACTGGCACCAGAGTCTGGAGGCCCGGTGGTTACTATTGATGACAAGGATGAACATAACTGGTGAATTCAACCTCAAGTACTGCTGTGCCAGGTGTTCTTCCTGCCGTGAATGGAGACAGCGACCACACTCTGCCATTTAAAGGAGTCTATATCTATCTGGATGATCCTAACCCTCAACCTCTCTCCCTGAAGTTTTACAATAAAATTCTCAGCAGCATATCTACAGTCTGGACATCGCTTTAATAGATCACGACAGAGGGTGGTAAGTGCCAATTATCCCTAGACAAGAAAATTACTGAGTTGCGGTAACCCATAGCAGCCGACCCTAGGGTCAAGGTGTGCTGTGGATCCATCTTTGAGGTTTCTTACAGAGGAAACACAGGGATACCCGTTAGTTCTATTACTCTAGACCACCATTTGGAGCCAGAGGCAGGTTATCCTGCATTGGGTATCACTGACCAAGAAAAAGGGTGACACTACATTTTCTTATCAGCACGGATGGAATGGTAAGCAGATGATTAGCAATTAGAGACTAAAATGTCTATGACTACTTTACTTGAACACACCCCATACAACTGTACTTACATTACATCACACTACAGTTATGCCCCTCATATTATATTTTCATTAGATCCCACATTCTCTTGTGCCATCCCTGATTCTCATCATCTAGTTACAGCTACTCTTGTGTTCGAACACCATTCTTCTCAAATGCTGATCTTTCTCAATGAAGCTCTTTAAATCTCTTTATCTCTTTAAACCAGGGGTGCCCACAATTTTTGTGTTAAGATCTACTTTTCAAATGATGGGCTCAATAGGCTCTACCATTGACAAAAAAGAAAAAAAGACCTTTATTTTAAAAACACTCATTAAAATACTCACTGGGACTACTGCATGCATCATTCTATTGAAATAACCTAATAATTTGAATACAGATGTTCAATTTTAGCATTACACTAAAAAAATGCCCCTCTCCGTGTGCAGCCTCCGACACATTCAGCCGCTTGGGACAGCGAGCCAACTTGCAATTGTGATCTACCAGCGTTAGCTTTGTGAACGACTGGTAGATGGCAATTGACATAATGGGTACCCCTGCTTTAAACAAAGCAGTGAATACAGGCCCAGATTTTTGTCATCTGAAATCAGTCCCTGAAAGACCTGACGTGCTTCTCAGATTTTCACATGTTAGCATTTTGCTGTGTGGGTGGAGGGGCAGGCCTCTTGAATTACTGGGGGTTGAGTTGTGGATGCAGGACCTAAGTTCCAGCACTGGTGGACCAGACCTTGAGAACCTCAAAGTTTTGGTCTGAGGGTCAGACAGACATTCCTGTACCAGGTAAGCAGTAGGCATTCCTACATGGTCTCACATGTTGTGTACAGCATGCCCCTGACAAAAACTGGCAGATGCAGAAACATATTGCCCAGCGTTTATAATTTGCATGGCTTTCCCACCACTACATGGAGCCCCTCGCCTCCAGCTAGTGGCAAGAATGTGTATGAACAGCATTTGCCCAGCTATACGCTGGGTGGAATGTTTATACATCAGGCCAGTGGTCACATGTGCGACCGGGCCCTGGCGTTCCGCCACTTGGGGGGCAGAGATGAAAAAGGGGCCCTGGAGCCGGTGTTCTGGCATGGCGTAACAACCAGGGGGGCGATAGTGCCTCTGCCCCAAACACAGAGACGGACGGGCGTGAGGAGGTTGCGCTTGCCGCCGGGCAATGAACACAGGCACATAATGGGGCTGCACTGGGGCCTCCTCGACCATGAGGACCCAGCAGCAGCCGCTTTGATAATACAGTGAGACCCGCGTCGATGTTCCCGGCCGCTGTCCCCCACGCTAGGTTTTTTTTTTGCCAGCTTGCTCGAGCTTCCTCCAGTCGTGAGAACAAGAAGGACCGTGGCAGCTGAGGTAAGTACTTGCCATTATAGAATATTGAATAGAACATGGCGGAATTTGAAAGTTTCAAGTTCAACTATATTCTATTCCATGTTCTATAATGGCATTGTATTACTAGAAAACTACACGTCGGCAGTTCAGCTGGGACTTGTAGTCCCTGTATGATAGAAGGCTGTTTTAATTACTGTCCTCATGAAAGTGCTAGTAATACCATGTCATTATAGAAACATAGAATATAGTTGAACTTGAAAATTACTGTACTATAATGGCATTGTATTACTAGTATTTTCATGAGGAAAGTAATTAAAAGAGGCTTCTATCATACAGGGAACTACAAGTCCCAGCACTCACTGTCCCTGTGCACCTCTCACATATCATCCAGGAAACTACTGCAAGGGGCTTGCATGCTGGAACTTTTAGTCCCCGGGTGATTTATGTGTGTGTGTGTGGGGGGGGGGGGGGGGGGAAAGGGAAAACGGGGCGAT
>NW_017307392.1:128762-131231 GCF_000935625.1 Nanorana parkeri | reverse complement strand
GGGGGGGGGGTGGTACAAGGACAATGAGGGCATGCTGGGACTTGTAGTTCCCCGAGTGATGTAGAGGGGTGTACAGGGACAATAAGGGCATGCTGGTTGTAGTTTAACTATAAGTCCCAGCATGCCTTCATTGTTATTCCCCCGTGGTCGTATGTGCAACCAGGCACTGGCGTTCTGCTACTTAGGGGGCCTGGAAAGGAAGAAGAGGGCCCAGCCCAAAAACCACCGAGGCACCGACATTGCCTCCTGGGACTACAGCTCCCATCAGGCCAATGCTCCGCAGCAGGGGGGCCCCCTTCATGGTTTCTTGCAGGGCCCTGAGGTTTCTAGTTACGCCTCTGCATCAGGCCCAAAGGGTTAAAAATACATAGCATGGTCAGAATGAAAAAGGAAGAGGATGTCTCTGAAGCATTACTGGGTAAGTTACTCAGTTTTACACATCGTCAGTCAAAGAAAATAATTCCTTTTAGCTTTGTGGGGGCAAAAGAAAGCAGTCCTCAACTTTTAAATGTAGGGTTTACATACACTTTAAATAGATCTGCCTGGAAGACTACAAACAGGCTGAAAAATATCTCATGTCAGCAATGTCTAGATGCCGTGCTCTGCAATCATTTATAAAACAGCTGTATTCAGGAGCTTGCTTTGTGTCAGAGGAAATCTGTCAGCCTTGATAATGCATTCCCATATCTTGGGGGTGACCTACAAAAGTTTGCCAGACCAATCAACTTTTGTTTGATATAAACACCCATTTAGGTTCAGAGGTAAAAAAAAAACAGCACATTTACTGACTTGTTTGAAGCAAACAGAAGTTTGCTGGTCTGTAGTACCTTTAATAAATCATTGGTACACAAACTCCCTCCATCCCCTCTGCGGTGTCAGAATGCAGGAAGTAATGTACATTACATTCTTCTGTCACTCTCCAGCTTCAGAAGTGAAAAAAAAATAAGAAAAAAAAATGTAAGTTGCAAAAAAAAAAAAATGTAAGTCACACATGAAAGAGAATTTAAAAAAAAATGTTTTAAAGTCTCCACTCATACATAGACATGTGCAAACATGCGTCAGGTGCAAATACGTGCGAAAATGGTGATTATGCTGCGCCCATTATGCTGCACATATTACATATCGCCACGAACGTCGCAGTGAGAGCAATAATTCTAGGTCAATAAATCACTGAAACTAATTTATCACTGAAACACTAAACTGATGAGCTGTAAAAACTTTTAAAGCGTCGCCTATGGTCAATTTTGGGTATGGTATTTTTTTTGTGATTTTGCGGGTGCGCGCAATTTTAAAGCTTGACATGTTTTGTGTCTATTTACCTGACGTGACCCCATCTTTTATATTTTACCAAAAAATTGGGCAAGAATAAATGTAGTATAACATAATGTAATTTTCCCTAATATAGTAAATAATAAAAACCCCAGTGGTGATTAAATACCACCAAAAGAAAGCTCTATCTGTCCCCAAAAAATGGTATAAAACTCATTTCAGGAGGGGTGTGGCTACGACATGGCCGAGTAAATAAGCACATTGTTGGAGCTCTGATCCCCTCGGACTGTTAACGGACTCAGTAGACTCTAACATCGCACCTATATTGCATGTCTCAGCACAGAAGGACACCCAGCCCCTCCAAAGTGCAACTGGGCTCTGATATCCAGCGTTTTTTTTTATAAAACGAGGTCATCGGGGGAAGTGACCGCGCCGGCACCATGGCACAGACGCGTGCGGCCTATGCCTGTAACACTCCGGGAAAACGTGGGGGAGCCTCGGTACCAACGCTGGCGGTAACAGAGGCGGCAATCCGGCCGGATCGCCCTGATTCCCCCATCCTCACGCCACTTCTCCCTGTTCTGAGCACGCCGTCTGAACCGGAGGCCTCCGGGCTTCAGGTGGGCTCGAGTGCCGCGGAACTCGGGGATTGGCGGCACTACCTTCCTCTCCTACCCACGAAAAGAGATCTGGATGACATGGCAACGAAAATCGTTGCTGCTCTACGCCAGGAGGTACACGAAGTAAAGCAGCGGGTCACCACCCTGGAGACACAGGTTACTACAGTGGAGCTAACCACCTCACAACTGTCGCAACGCGCCTCAGCCCTGGAGGGGGCCCGAGGTGAGACACAGCAAAAACTCACCACTCTATTCCTACATCAGGATGATGCAGAAAATAGAATTTGCCGCAACAACCTGTGGGTGAAAGGTGTACCGGAGGCAACATCTGGGGCTGAGCTTCGTACCACCATTGCAGCAGTCCTGAATTTGCTATTGGAGAAGCCCCCCACTGACCCACTGGAACTAGACCGGGTCCACAGGGTGCAAACCTACCGATCCCAGATGACTGGTGCACCCCATGACGTCCTCTGCCGGGTGCACTTTTTCACAGTAAAGGAAGCCATCTTACGGGCAGCGTGGAGTAAAGGCACGGTCGAGTTCGACGGCGCACAGATCCAAGTAATGCCTGACCTCTCCC
>NW_017307392.1:94943-127942 GCF_000935625.1 Nanorana parkeri | reverse complement strand
GGGCTCGAGTGCCGCGGAACTCGGGGATTGGCGGCACTACCTTCCTCTCCTACCCACGAAAAGAGATCTGGATGACATGGCAACGAAAATCGTTGCTGCTCTACGCCAGGAGGTACACGAAGTAAAGCAGCGGGTCACCACCCTGGAGACACAGGTTACTACAGTGGAGCTAACCACCTCACAACTGTCGCAACGCGTCTCAGCCCTGGAGGGGACCCAAGGTGAGACACAGCAAAAACTCACCACTCTATTCCTACATCAGGATGATGCAGAAAATAGAAGTCGCCGCAACAACCTGCGGGTGAAAGGTGTACCGGCAACATCTGGAGCTGAGCTTTGTACCACCATTGCAGCAGTCCTGAATTTGCTATCGGAGAAGCCCCCCACTGACCCACTGGAACTAGACCGGGTCCACAGGGTGCAAACCTACCGCTCCCAGATGACCGGTGCACCCTGTGACGTCCTCTGCCGGGTGCACTTTTTCACAGTAAATGAAGCCATCTTATGGGCAGCGTGGAGTAAAGGCACGGTCGAGTTCGACGGCGCACAGATCCAAGTAATGCCTGACCTCTCCCGCCATACCCTGAGGATGAGATGGATCCTGAAACCTCTCCTGGATTTGCTACGTGAGGTGGGTGCCACTTACAGATGGGGCCATCCCTTTCACCTCATCGTCCAACGGCATGGATCCTCCTTTGCCCTCCACACCCCGGAGCAGCTGCCCGATCTTTTCGCATTCCTTGAGATGGATGCCGTGGCGATCCCATGCTGGCTCGACTTCCCCCATGACCCATTTTCCTCTGCGGGCCTTCCACCTCGTACATCGCAGGCTACCGCTCGGGGGGGCAGACGCAAGGCCAGGAGACCCTATCCTCGCCGGGACACAACTTGGAGTGAGCCCTGACTTCAACCACCTTCGGCAGCACCCCCGGTTGGATTATCCGATCCCTGCTTGATCATCTACGCGGAGCCTCCTTCAAACCATCGCAGAGGGACCTCCGCCACCATTGCACCGCAGGGGTGCTCGCATACAGGTGGCGTATGACATACCTATTCTGCTGTGCCCACCAGTTAGATGACTTCCTATCCTTCCCGGTTGGGTCGGCATGGTGGGCTTTTGCGATAGATACTGCCCTGTTTGACCATGTTGATCTTATTCCCACCCTTGTCGCGGTTACTGACCAGCCGGGCATACGACAAGGGCGGTTTTTGGCCTACCTGTCACGTCATCGTCACCCGGGCAGTACTGTCAGATTACCTTCACAGAAGAGGTCGGAGTAGTGAGAGTGCATCACGACCAATGTTAAGGTTTAACCCTGTTATCTGCTCTACTTTGACCAGCACCCGAACACTGTTGAAGCTTATTTACTTAATCTTTTGTTGGGCTCCACCTCAAGGGCATGGGACGGGGGATAATGCGTTGATGGGTCCCTCTACCTGGGATTCCTCCCCCGGCCCCCCGCCATATCGGATGGGGGGGGGGGGGGGAGTGGGGGGCATTGGGGGGGGGGTGGGGAGTGGAGGGACACCATGACCATGATCCTCCATCGACAAGCCATCCAGTTGTTGACTGTACCGCCTGGCACGTCCTTATGCAGTTTTATGTGATACCTCACTCTCTTGTTATAGGAATTGTTAAGTAACCTGCTCCTTAATACACACAAGCGCCTGGCGCCCCTGACCTCGGCCATCCATCTGCTGAGAGGTACAGCGGCGTACATGCATTGGGTAACTTTACCTGCACTTCAGTTGGCCAGGGGGGAATATCTCCTGGCTGCCTGCAGTGCTGTACTTGATTTCTTGTTTTCGCTACTTACTACCCCCACATAGGCTTGCCTTGTTCATTTTTGAACGGGACTTTAATTGAAAATTTAGTTTGAACTGACCTGATATATACAAAGTACGTTATTTGTTGAGCTACGTGGTACATTCCCATACCTATCTTCTCTTCCTCTCCCCTTCTTCAGCTCCCCTCATTCTCCCTTTCTCTCCCCCCCTTGTACTTATATTCTTTCTTTAGGGTTCTGGACGGGTCCTGAATACCTGGGAAGCTGTCATGGGGCCCCTGGGGATAACCTCTCTGAACGTCCGTGGGCTTAATATCCCGGAAAAAATGTCTAGACTGCTGTCGGAACTCAGACGATCACGCACTCAGGTAGCTTATATCCAGGAGACACACTTCTAGCATGACAAGGTACCCAAACTGGTCAACAGAGACTTCCCCTGGTCGTATCATTGTCCCTCTCCGCTGACCAAATCCAAGGGGGTGAGCATCCTGCTGTCCAAAGACATCCCATGGACCTTTGGGAGCCAGCTGCTGGACACTGATGGGTGATACATACTCCTTAAAGGGAAACTCGGTGACACCCAGGTCACTCTGGCTAATGTTTACTTTCCAAACACTGACCACCTGGGGTTCCTACAGGCTCTGATCCCGCGACTGTTAGAATTTGTGGAGGGGGTACTGATTTTTGGAGGGGACCTCAACTTTCCGCTAGACCCGCTCTGGGACGTCTCGACCGGGACCTCCCACCTTTCATATGCCTACCTGCGGAAACTAAAGGCGGAATTACACCTGCTCCACTTAGTGGATGTATGGCGATTCTGTCACCCTACCGGACGTAACTACACTTATTTCTCTGCACCCCATCAGAAGTAATCCCGTATAGACTACCTGTTTGTGCAACACAAGGATCTCTCACTGGTGCAAGGGGCCACCATAGACAATATTCTGATGTCGGACCATGCTCCCATACACCTGACCCTGGACCTATTAGCTCCACGGTCCCCGTGCCCGTCATGGAGACTCAATGAGTCCCTGCTGCAAGACCCGTTGGTTAAGGCAGAGATAGAGACGGAACTGAGAGCATTTTTTGCTGTCAACGCCCCTTCCACAGCCCCACCGTTCATGATCTGGGAATCGCATAAATGCGTAATGAGGGGCATACTTATCAAACATGGAGCACGAAAAAAAAGGGAAATGACCTCCAGGATTGCGCTCCTCTTATCTCGCCTTCGAGTATTGGAAGGCCTGCATAAGAGGTCGCAGGCTGCAAACTCGGGATCTGAATTAGTGGAGATACGGACAGAACTTAATGACCTGTTTTTCAAACGGATTAGGGCCAAGTTACTAAAAGGGCGTAGGACCCTATACGAATATTCTGACAAACCGGGGAAGCTGTTGGCCAATGCTCTCAGGGGGCCACATCATCGGTCTCATATCTCCCACGTGATCACTTCCTCCGGGCGCAAGGCGACTATATCCTCGGACATTGCGATGGAATTTAAAGCATACTATGAGTCCTTGTACAACCTAGGGAGTGGGCCTTCAAATGCACGGGAACATCCCCCAGAGGCAGCCATCATACAATACATCCGGAATGCCATCGCTCGTAGCTGAGGACAGGGATAGTATGGAGGCCCCGATCCGACCCGAGGAGCTATTATGGGCGCTGAAAAATACCCAATCTGGGAAAGCCCCGGGACCGGATGGCTTCACGCTCCCCTACTACAAAAATTTCGCCGACGCCCTGACCGGTCCCTTCCTGGCTGCGTACAATGGCATTCTGGAGGGTTCACCCCCTTCGACGGACACTTTACACGCGTGGATCACAGTGATAACAAAACCCGACAAAGACCACACCAACTGTAGCAATTATCGTCCCATAGCGCTGTTAAACGTGGACTTGAAATTATTCGCGAAAATAATAGCCAATAGACTGTCTGGGCCTTTATGGCTGGGGTTCTCCGACACATTGGCCTGGGGACGAACATGCTGACATGGATAAAGGCTTTATACTCCCCATCGGCCGCGGTCGCGTAAACGAAACCAGATCCCAGACATTTCCTCTGACCAACGGTACCAGACAGGAATGCCCCTTGTCCCCCCTGATTTTTGCGCTTACTTTGGAACCATTCCTACACACCGTGCAAAACTCTGCGAACATTTCAGGGCTCTCCACCTCCACGGGGGAACACAAGGCCGCCGCATACCCGGACGACCTCCTCTTCTTCATTACGAACCCTGTAAACTCCCTCCCCCACCTGCTGATAGCCTTCGAGGCATATGGCCAACTATCCAACTTTAAAGTTAATCTTCAAAAATCAGCGGCCCTCAATATTACCATGCCCTCGGGGGCGTTTGACGGTCTCAAATCTCACTTCCCTTTTCACTGGGAGTCACACCATATTAAATACTTGGGCAGGCTTATTCCCAGGGACTTAGAAAGTATATATACCATCAACTTCCACCCCCTTCTGAAGAAGATTGCCATTGACCTTAAGGCCTGGCAACCCCTGCACATAACCTGGCTCGGTCGTTGTTCAGCGGTGAAAATGAATGTACTGCCACGACTCTTATACCTCATGCAGGCCCTCCCCATCAGCCTTCTGTCTCACTTCTTCCGGACAATACACAATGACATAATTTCTTTCATATGGGCGGGTAAGACACCTAGGCTCAGCAGACGTATTCTTTCGCTTCCCAGGAACAGAGGGGGAGTGGGACTGCCGGACATCTCCACCTATTACTCTGCCATACACTTGTCAAGACTCCTTGATTGGTGCCTCCAGAGGGAGGACAGGGAGTGGGTGGCGATGGAACGGAGTGTGTCCCACCTCCCGATCGAAGGACTCCCGTGGCTATCCTCCCCTCTGCCCACAGGGGTCAAACTCCATCCACTGGTTTCTACTACCCTGCAAGTGTCACGTAAAATCATGAGAACATCTAGACTTTCCCCGACGCCCTCTCCCATGACCCCGGTCCTCGGGGACCCCGACTTCCCCCTGGGATCAACTAATGGCCGGTTGCGTCGCTTACTTCTTAACGCCTCAAAGTTTTGCTTGCTTGACTTTAGAAGTTCTGGAGACTGGCTGTCCCTCGCATCCATACAATCCCTCACAGAGCCTCCTCTGGACGTTTGGAGCTCCCTCTCATTGCACCATATCCTTAGAGCGGTACCGAACACACCTCAGCTAGACAGACCTCTAACAGTTTTCGAACAGTTATGCTCAGGTAGTCTCCCCGCCAGACATGCGGTGTCCCAACTCTACAAATTACTACAAGACCCGGCTGACGACACCCCTTTTCATTTCCTACAACACTGGAAAACAGAGTTGCAATGCAGCTTTACCAACAGACAAGGAGAGGTTATCCTGGAAATGACATTCAAGGCATCTATAGCTAATAGATATCAAGAGTCAGGATATAAAATCCTGACACGTTGGTATAGGGTTCCATGGTTGCTCCATAAGATGAATGATTCGATTCCGGATCTATGTTGGAGATGTGGGATGGACTCAGGCACAATGCTACATGTCTTCTGGAGCTGCCCTGGGATCCAGCCCTTTTGGGAGGGGGCCTTGGAGATAATTGAACACCTGACGGGGGCAGATCTCAGGGGTGACCCTGCGGCATGCCTGCTCCATTTGACCCACCGCCCGACCTCAAAATACAGACACTCACTAACTCATCATCTGGTGAATGCAGCCAGAGCCTGTATACCCCTGAAGTGGCGGGACCCCCAGCCTCCTACAGTCCGGCAGTGGCTCTCCAGGGTCCAGGATATTTATCTACTGGAAGACCTCACAGCCTCACTGAAAAGCACCGAAGCCCAATTTAATACCACCTGGGGACCATGGTTGTACTATAGATCCTCCGCACAGTTCCCCATCCGGAGCTCCCAGGACGGCGAACAGGACCCTTGAAGGGTGCGTTAGGCCCCGTTCGGACCCACTCCCCTCTCTTCTTCTCTATCTGCGCTCTCTATGGCCTCTTCTCTCTCCACAAGACACAGTTACTTTCCGTCTCCATATTTAGATATGGAACTTTCTTTTATTGTGAAATGGAACTATGTGGAGTATAGCTGAATATGATTTTACTATATTTAGATAAGACACACGTTTACTTGTTTGATCTTAGAAGTCTTGATGAATATGTCTGATTTGCAAAGGTTTGTTATTTTGCGGTGCCGGTGTATGCTGTAACCTCACCGTATCCACTGTTACTATGTTATATGACACTGATTCAGTATTTTTTTTTTTTAAACTCATTTCAGTACAGCTTTGCATGACAGAATAAATGTCAGTATTCAACGCAGCACTGAATACTGAAAAATGGCCTGGCCAGGAAGGGGGTGTAAACACCTGGTCTTTAAGTGGTTAATGACAAGGTTCCACCATTTTCTGTAAAAGCACACTCTTCTAGGTCTGCGAGTGCTTTATCAGCAGTTCAACATTAGTGAACTTTTTCGCAGATTTTTAGGGGTGCCACCTGGTCTTTCATTCATATGTATTTTAGGTTTTACCAGGCGGATATTCAGGCCTCATCTGGATGCAAGCTTTGGGCACAACGTCCTTCAGGTAACTCCTTTAGTTGCAGGCTGTCCCCAGTTTTACTGTTTCATTTTGTGGGTCTGTTAGTGCAGTGCTCCCCAACCTTTTTATCGCCGCGGACTGGTCACCGTTTGATAATTTTACCGCGGCCCGCTGAGGGGGGACGTTGATTGTTTATATTTTAGATTGTTTTGATTTAATAATTTTAATTTAATTGTATTTAAACATGCCTTCAAAATAAAATACAGTTACACCAAAAAATGAATATAACGTGATTTAACAGAGCAGCAGTGACGCGCCGCTCGGCGCGGTAAGTAACAAAAAAACGGTCATGACGGTCATGTGACAGCCATAGGAGGAGTGACGGTCATGTGACAGCCATAGGAGGAGTGACAGTCATGTGACAGCCCTAGGAAGAGTGACAGTCATGTGACATGAGGCAGTTAATTGATTGTCAACAAAAACACAGCAACTAAGGACAGAGAGATCACTTTATAAGCCCCTCCCCCCGCTTCCAGGTCACGTGCTTAGGTCGCCCTCATTGTTCCACTCCAGGTGGGTGACCTGCACCTCTCTGTGCCCCACAGCTGAGCTCAGCCCCCTCTGCACAGCATTTCCGACCAATAGCCAGCTGCCGTGTCAAACTCCCCATTGCCGGGCGGTGTGAGAGCGCGCACACAAGAACTCCAACCGGACTGCAGGGAGGCGGCGTCGCTGGAACTTGTGACTGACACGCCCCTGCTATCTGATTGGTCTACGTGCTGACAGCGGATCCATCTCCCTTAAACCAGCCCCGTGGACTCAGGCACAAGGATTTTCCTCACACGCGAGCGCTGCCCACCGGAGTAGCAGTGACGCGACGCTCGGTGCGACGCGGCACGGTAAGTATTAAAAAAACATGCAAGCTTCGGGGCTTTGTATCGGGGCATTTTGACAAGTACAAGTACTTGTCAAAATGCCCTGTTAATGTTCCTTGGGTGGCCCGGTACCATTTGATCCACGGACCGGTACCGGTCCGCGGACCGGGGGTTGGGGACCACTGTGTTAGTGCATTGGTACTATTTCCCATCCCTAAGTTAGACTACTTTTGTATGTCCTAGTTGTTTCTTAATAAATTAATTGTGTGTCCCTTAATAAACAAGAAAGAAAACAGGATTTTTGTACTTACTGTAAAATCTGTTCCTTTAGAGTTTAACTGCTCTGTGCTTCTGATCTACTACTTATACTGCTTTCCTACAAAACTGAAGCATGATGGGAGTATGAAGGGTTATACCTGGCTGGCCAATGGCTTTTTTGTTTGGAATTGTCCAATACTACTGTATATGGAGTAACTCCCAGTGTCTTTGAATAAACCCTAATAAACTCATAGAAACGGATTTTACAAGCACAAAAATCCTGTTTTCTCTTTTAAGTATACCAGCACTTACCTGATGTATGTTCAGACATTAAAGTGAATAGTCCTTAGCAAGCCACATTTGTTAATGAAGTTACAGTATATTTGCTGTAACTCTTGCATGCTTATATTATGGATGCATCATAAATAGTGTGAGGATATAATTATATTGTTTGCCCATTCCACATTAACATTGATGCAGCAGTGGTGTATGTGCATATGTTTTATTAACTCACTCCCAAATTGTGCAAATTGCCAGTCAGATAAGCTATATTAGCATGTCCAGCGCTATAGACACACAGACCCTTCAATGTGACCCAATCCAACAAGAAAAACACTCAACTCATCCCTGTACCTTTTTAAACACAATATTATGTGCATACACAATGAACTTTTGTAAAGAGTTGGGTTTACTCCAAGGGAAACACTACTTTTGTTAAAAATAATACAACAAACAGAATTGCTACTGTACAAGCCTTTTTATCATTTGATGTTACTGAAAATGTACTTTCTTAGAAACAATTGAAACATGGTTTCCTTGTACAGTTGTGTTCTGTACACTGTTGGTTTCCAGAACTTACCCAGAAATGTAATTTTCCGCTTGTGTGATTAGCTCACTTTTAGTAGTTTTTCCTCTTACTAGAACAGCGGGATTGATTATAAGACCATGTTCACTAAGGGCATGGCGGGGACATGCGTTGTGGTAACATGCATTGCTGCACATTTGCAGGAGTTTGTTTCTCACGTCTGGCGTGCATCCCCATTGATCCGCATTGGGTCCCTGGATGTGTACAAATTTGGCGACATGTTCAGTGGGGTTTTTTTCCTGTTCGTTCGTGTGCGTTCTCACGCCTAGTAATGGCATGGCAAGCATGTGTGCAAGTATCGTGAACGCTTGTCGAAGCACACACTTTTGTACACATTTGACGTGTGTTCACGATATGCCCTGGTGTGAACGGGGCCTTCTATATCCACATATCATATCACTTGGAAGGTAGAAAGTGAGTAGAAGTCACATACGAGTTCAAAATTCATAGTGTGCTAAAATCCCTGCAATGTATGTAACAGGCCAGAAGAAGATTTTTTTTTTAAATCACAACTGAAGTTACATTCTAAATATCAAGGGATTATAATTAGGGATGAGCTCAGATTCTGACTGAACCCTGGGCTCATCTTTAATTATAATCAAAAAGGCAGAGAGATGATCAAGAAGAGAGTATTGTGTGCCTACTAGATTGGGCCATGTTGGGACTTTTACACACATATAAACAATCCTGCATTTAGACATAGACATACATGACCATGCCATAACGTGTATGTCAAGCCAAAAACTTTTTTTCTAGTTGGACAGATTGGGGAAGGATTAGAACCCCTGTTGGATTTTTAATGCTATCCTGGTTTCCTGGATTCACCCTCGCTTTCTGTCCTGTTGAAAATGGTTTCACCAGAAGTTAAAGAAAATATGCAACAGGGGCACAGACGCTAATAAAATTCTGACAGCGGTTCTAGCCGTCTCCTACAATGCTAAAGATACGGATCTTAATTTCTGTCTTTGATGCTGTAAGAGAGTAAAGTAGGGTATACATTGCTATGTGTTTTTTTTTTCTTCAACCTACCAAATTCCTCCAGCTACGCTAAACAGCGTGGAAGGAAAAATCTCCTGCTGTGGGCTTTGTATGCTAACAGTGGCTGGCACCACTGTCGGAATACACAAATGGTTCTTGCAGCTGATTGGCTGCATAGCACCGTTTGGCTGAAGATTTTCCATCTGGCTGCTTCATTATTTTGATCAAATTATATTTAATTTGATCAATATTATTTTGGATGGAAGGGTGCCAACCCAGCCGAAATTTGCATAGTGTTTTATGGCCAGCATTACTCTCTCTTCCTATTTAATAAAATGTTGTCAACAGGACAGAAAGTGGGGGTAGATCTCTCTAATGAAGCCCTGGATAGCAGTAAAATCTGACAGGGGTCCTAACCCTTTACCACTCCATACAAAACTAAGAAAAAAGTTATCCAGAACTTCTTGTATTAGTACACCGGGTTGTGCATCATTACATGCTGCCCTGCTTCCTGATTGGCCGAGAAGCCGGCTCCATGCTCCCTCATCACCTGGGAGCATGGAGCCAGCTTCCCAGCCAATCAGGAAGCCGGACGGTGTGTAATAACTCGCCGCCCAGCCTCCTTATTGGGCACCTTCCCGACCAGTCAGGAAGCCAGGCAGCGAGTCAATACACGGTGCCCAGCTTCCTGATTTGCCGGGAAGCCGTCTACATGCTACTTTGTAACCAGTTGACAAGGAAACATAGAGCCAGCTTTCTGGCCAATCAAGAAGCCAGTCGGCGAGTCATTACCCCCCCCCCCCACGGCTTCCTGATTGGCCAGAAAGCTGGCTCTATGCTTCCTTGTCACCTGGTAACAAAGTAGAATGGATACGGCTTCCTGGCCAATCAGAAAGCTGGGCACCGTGTATTATTGATTTGCTGCCTGGCTTCCTGACTGCTTGGGAAGGTGCCCAATCAGGAAGCCAAGTGGCGAGTCATTACCCACGCCCGGCTTCCTGATTGGCCAGAAAGCACTTGGTGACCAGGGAGCATGGAGACCACTCCCCGGATAATCGGTAAGCGAGTCATTACATGCCGCCTGGCTTCCTTAATGGGACTTCCGGTATCGGTATTCAGTATCGGGCGAGTACTGTTTCCCAGATCCTCCCCTAAAGGAGAATCATTTACAATTTGTAACTTCAGAAAAAAGTCAACTGTAACAGCCAATGGTACCTAAAAAACCTTTTTTGCAAGTTGAAATTAATCAGCTTGGGGGTGCTGCTGCTGTATTTAAGCCAAAAGTTATAAATGGTTTACACATCCGAATTATGTGATCCTAGATTACGGTGTTGCTGACGCTTCTCATGGAAATCCCACTGTTATTTAACACCACATATAGCTTAAAAGCTTTTCCTAAGTAGGCAACGTAAATGATTAATGTGTTTTCATATCTCCGCTGAAATTACATTAAAAGAACCCTCACCCCACTGTATGGTATTTTTTAAAAAATTTGCTTTATTATATGTCAACGGCGAGTGCTCAACTCCCCATGCATTTTCTTTTTACAATAGCTGGCCCATTAGCCTTAAAAATATCCTCCAATAGATTTTATTGTGGTTCACAGCTAAGTTAGGGTTTCACAGATTTCAGGTAGGATTCGATGAACCTCCTGTGAATCCAAGAAAGGCAGCTTAGCTTATTCCTAGTGGTTGGGTATCTATGAAAATTTCAAACATTCAGCCGTGCTTTAAACATGCACGCTGAGATCACTTAAAGGTAACTTGAAGATACCTGTTTTTGCTTCCTTAAAAGGCAGGAGGTTTCCCTGAAAATGGTCAGCCATCTGTGTCATCTAATGCCTGTTAATACTCAGACATGAAGATTGTCCTCAAAAACTGTTGTGAGTGACAAACATTTATGTTCATTGTTGAAGCAAGTCAAGTAACATAACAATTAAAGTCATCCCAGTTTGTCAGTTATATGAAAGTATATTTTAACACAAACCAAATTCCCAGAAGGAAAATCATGAGCATTAGGTCTACAAAACTACTGAAATCCAATCCAGAAATGTGTATCGGCAATGTAGAAGCAACATGGAAAATGCATTGTCCATACTTGAGCTCTAGGGTTACAGAGATACAAAGAAATCCCTTGGGCATATTTTGCTGATTGTGGGGAAATGAATTCAGTGAAATTGTAAGGAAGTAATTTAATCTCAAAGGCTTCTTTTGACTGAAAATAAATTATTTTTTCTAGTGCATTGTGTTTGAGAATACGATTCAATGAAATTATTTTTAAGTATGTCATTTGTTTTGTCCTTAGCTAAAGATGTGCAAAGCAAAGAATGCAGCACAGTGGTATAAAAAGATTCAGCTATTAAATCCAAACATCAAGTTATCAGTCCTTTTCTTTCTGGGAGTGAAATTCTATGCAATTATTCAGTATTCTATTTCTTCTTGAGTCAGTGATTTTAAATGAACAGTTGATATGCCTATCATGTATTGATATACTTTATTGAACTTCTGGTCAGTGCATTTCCCTACTGACTTTATCTTCTGCAAAATAAATTGTTGTTTCCAGCAGACATTGTTTTGTACATCTTTTTTTTTCCTTATTATGATTTGTAATTAAAATAAAACGTGTAGAAAAAAAGTTTTATTGTCCGGTAAATCTGGAATATTAATATTTTGTTAGCCAGCAGGTGGAGCTTGTGGCCATGTAACGTTCAACCTGAACTTTACATTTTCTCAGCTCACCAAATGGGCAACCTAAATGGCTAGTTTGCATGCCTGTCAGACCTCTAGCTGCTGCAGCTGGAAGTCATTTGTTTAATGGCGGTATCACTACCTCCGCCGAATCTATTCCTGCTGCTTAATTGCTAGGACACTGCAGCCGCCTGTGCTCTAGCAACCAATAGCACTGTGCAGGTCAGCTGCTAGCATTATTGCAACCGATGATATCACACGTTGCTAGGACACAGGTGACACTTATCTTAGATAGAGGTGTTGTATGGATTTCAAAGGGAACCTTACCCAAAAAAAGATTTTGTCTCAATAGAATCTCACTGTGAATAATATGCCACAAGAGAAGATGCCTTGCCTTCCTCCCACCAAAGTACCCTCCTCATATTGAGGGCATGTGGCATATTATGGTTCGGACAAATGCTTCTGCATGCTTGATAAGTGTCTGGTAGGGATTTTAGGGTGAAAAGCACAGTGTTTTTTTCTTTTGTATGGAGTGGCTATGCGCCTATGTAGAATAGGAGTCTGGTATGGATTTTGGTGGAGACCCCACATATTTTTCCCAGTGTACAGTGTCATTGGTTGTTATGATGCACCATATCAACTAATGATTCTGTGGACACCAGCTACTGGCATCCTAGCAACCAATGAAGTCATCGGTTGCTAAGGTACCAGTGGCCGGCCGCACAGTTTCCATGGTTGCTAAAATGCTGGAAGTCCCACATCATTTCTGTTTTTGATTGGATTTCCCACTTAAAATCCATACAATATCCATCCATACCCTCATCTACAATAAGGGGCTATTATATGTGTTGACGGGAATCCCCGGCCACTTTGTTTACAAACAGAACAAAGTGGTTGTGAAATGTCATGGTAATGGCATGGTAGGTGTGCGATTGCGTGGTACAGTGCATTAACGCTATGCGATTAACGCATAGTACTAGTGTGAACGGGCCTTCAAAAACACTGACATGCATACACAACCATAGACACAATCTCACACACTCACAGACATTCTCAAATACACACTCAAATTATTTTTTTAATTTTGTTTTTAAGGTCCACCCAATCTTACCAGAACTGCAGTGTATCTCAGCCTGGGGTCTAGTGTGGGCTGCTGTGTAATAATGGAGCCCCATCCATATGTGCATTGCTTGTACAGCTCCCTTGTGTGCCCTGTAGATGTGCCGGGAGCCAGAATGTGACGTCACTCCAGTCTAGGCACCTCCACAGGGCATGCGAGGGAGCTGTAAGCAATGCACGTATGGATGGAGATACCTCGCTGCCATACCCCCAGCCCACTCCACCTCAAGCTGACATTCAACCTCGGCAGCATATTTTAAATGGCTGCTTGGCGCGAGAACTGACAGTACTGCACTAGGGGAAGGGTGAGTAGCCTCTCATCTAGAAAAGTGTAAGGCATGCAGCGATCAACTTTTGGGTCACAACCCACCAGTTGAGAACCTCTACATAACCATTCGGAATTTAAAATCACCCATAAGTGGGGGTTTTTCTTTTTTTAAAGGAAATTATACCTTTTTTTTAATCAAACTTATGTAAAAGTGATTAGAATTTACAGTTAGTACATTGACAATGCCATTGACAATGCCATTCTACATACATCATTGTACATACATCAAATAAAGCTCAATTTGCAGAAATTACAGCTCTGCAGACCTTTACCATTCTACTTGACACTTTTTGAAGGTATATAGAGGAAAGGTAAAGCCACGCCTTGTGAACCTCTTCCCAGAGAAGTGACTGGTTTGTCTACTTACGTACTTGATAGGGTTAAGATCAGCCAATTGTGCCAGTCAGTCCATGAAAAACCAACAATCAAAAGATTGTATTTTGATTGTTTAGAAATATGCCTCAGATAACTACATGAGGAAATTTACACCAATCAAGTACTGACCACTGTGGATGGTGTGACATTGTAAAGAAGAGTGATGACCTTCCTGGTTAATTGTTTCTTGCACTGTGTATACATTTCCCACCTTACAAGCACCAAAGCAGTTCCATACTATAACATTTCCTTCACTTTGCTTGACAAACACCAAGTAGTCTATCAAAATCCTATGATTTGCTCTATGCTCTCCTCCTTGATTCAAACACATCATCCTTAGGCTGATTCATCTATAATACAGTAAACTCCCTATTATCCGGCATTTAACCGGTACTCTCAGGCAACCGGCAAAAATATAAATATAAAAGGACATAATATGCTTTTTTTTTGCCGGTGGCTTAATGCATACTAAATAGTTGTTGGTAGCTTGGTTCACACTGAAAATTTCTTTGGCAGCTAAATTTATTTTTTAGTTACTAAGGAAATGCTGGTGTGACGCTTGCTGGGGACCTCACGGCAGCCTTGTGGATATTTCGCAGCTGCTGTTTACAGCGCCGGACGCACATCTCCTTCTCGCCGCCCCCACCCGTGAGACCCCGCACAGCCTCCACACAGCCCTGGTGAAGACCGCACAGCCTGGTGAGACCGCATAGCCATAAACACGACCTCTTGGCAATCGTATGTAATCAAACCTTAACATTAAATTATAACTCCTGAAGAGTGTGGAGTGTGTGTTACAAAACAGATACTATATATATGTTTTAAAACATGATTATTATTTCACTTAATAACTCATTGCTGATCACAAGATATTCTGTATTTTTAGATCTGCGATTATTTCTGTTTACACTGATAGTTACATTATTGTATAATCATATTGTGATTCACAAGTTATTTTGTATTTGTGGGTTTGTGTACATTGCAGTTTACACAAATTTAGTTATAAGCCCACCATAGACCCCGCAGAGCCCGCCTGAGACCCTGCAGAGCCCACCTGAGACCCCGCAGAGCCCACCATAGGCCCCGTACAAACCAGAGACCATGTATAGGCCACCCGAGAGTGACCCTGCAGAGACTTTCTATGGTGGGCTCTGCAGGTTCTCAGGTGGGCTGGTCGGGGGTCGCTTTTCCTCCACTCTGCTCACCTGTCAGCCTCGAGCCGCCCGCTGCTGGGCCCTGGCCTCCTCCACCTCTGCTACCACAGATGGGCCTCCGGCCTCCTCCTCCTTCACCGCCGCCGGGCCAAGGCCTCTTGACCGGGCCTTCCTCTGCCCCAGGCCCCATCGCAACCGCTACGAGGATAGTTACGCCACTGTAGCCATCTGATTTAATATTAAGGTTAATACCTCCATCTTTCCCCAAAGTTTCTTAAATGAGCCTTGTGGTCCTCAGTTAACCCCATTCCATGTTTCCATGCCATCTTATTTCTGTGCACCATCTAACCCTTCACTAAGCCATGCCATTATGAGACTGAGTTTAGAAAAGTTCAATTGAATGTAACTTTTTTCCTAACACAATAAATTCAGCTTTGGCAGAGTGTAAAATTCTCCTTCTCATCTGCACATTCTGTATCTGGAAACGAGTTCAAAGTCAGAGATGGGGCCTTGAATCAGGCTCGTGTTTTATGTGGCATTTTAAAGTAGTCTTTGAAATTCCAACAGACTGGTTTCATTAAATGCATTCTCATTATATCTATTCCCCTCATGCAGAGTTCCTCAGGGGGAATGGGAACACGAGCTATTTTATAACTAACAAGCAACAAGCCTAATCTATTTGTCTGAGAAAGGAAGTTTTGGTTTATATATTCATTTTGCTTTGGGTTAAGAGTTACTTTGAATCAAAATTATTCTGGAGTCTATAGACTTTTTTTAATTCTTTGGTGAACAGTATATATTATTTAATAGGAATTGGTAACTTCCTGAATGCATAAAACATTGATGTAGACAAGTGCTTTCCGTGGGTGGAGCAGGCACTACTGGTGGTATACTTCCTTAAATGGAGTGGTTCATGGCAGAACTAAAGAGAACAGTGATAAGCATTAAAGGAGAATGGTCCGTTAAAGTACACATCTACTATTTTCAGCTTTAAACCAATGACCAGAAAATGTCTATTAGATTGGGCTCTGGTGAACATTGCGGAGAGAGCAGTGTTTTGATGTAACATGCATCTGACAGATATGGCTTCATAGATAATAAGGCAATATGCAGGCTTATTTAGTATAAAGGGTAATATCTATAGTATAGCAACCTGTACTGCAACCACCTAGAGTTTAGCTTTCACAGATCTGTTTTATTGAGGAAGGCTGGTAATGAGCAAAATAAACCAAATTTGATGGAAAGCTTTAAAAAAGGAGCAAAGGGGAAAAAGCTACAGCTTAGAATTTACCATAGATCACACAAACTTTTTTTTCTATCGGTGTGGGGTGAACTGAGACAGTGTCTGTACCCCTGTCGTACCTGTTCTGATGTTGGTGATTCTATGACACAGCAATAAAAGTCAGTATATTTCCCTTGGAGAATCCACATGTGTTCTAAACAGAAAGTATGGCACACATTAGGACTGTGGTGCTCAAAGAAAAATTAGGAGTGGGGGAAGTTATCACTATGCAACAAGAAGATCTCAATATAGGGGCACAGGATCTGAGATCTTGAATGGGATAAAATACTTTATCACTCATTGAAAACAAAAAATATTTTCATGTTAATTTCATGTTAAACTTATTTCATCTAGTTCTTACTATATCAAATGTGTTTGAAACAAAACCTGTGAAAACAGACATGTGTGAGCTGCCATTTCTGATGTGTAATTAAAGGAGATCCATAAAAACTCAACAGGGGTCCTAATCCTTCTCCACTATAGCCAGGTTTTTAAAATAAAAGGTTAGACTGGACATGCACTTTAATTGAATGCATGTTTAAAGGAGAACTATGAGGTGAGTGCTTTTCACTCACCTCATAGTTCAAGCCGACCTGTGAAATTGAGACTGTCACAGATCGGCTCAGTAGATCGGAACACATACCGGCGTTCACTCACCTCTCGATCCTGTCAAGGCTATCTGCCGTGACAGGGGAGGGGCTGGATTCCCCCCCCCCCCCCCCACTAGCTGGCTCTGCCTCTAGATAGGCAGAGCCAGCTGTCAGTCACGCAGCTGGGCGGATCCCGCCACAATTGTCGGGATCCGCTTCGGCTGCGGCGTCTCAGTATACCGCGAGCTGTAGCTCGCGGTATACTGAGCCTAGGGTGACGGGAGGACGCTAGTTTGTGTCCTCCCGTTACCCTAAGGAGAACTACGGGGAACAGCCTTAACCCCATAGTTCTCCTTTAATTATTCATACTTTTACCATTAACCCGTTCACTGCCAAGGCCTTTTTTGCACACATGTTATAATTCTGAAAGCATAGACCCTGTAGAATAAAATGTCAGTTGCAAATGTTTAAGTCGCACGATATTAGCGCAACTATTTATCAAACCCAAAAGTTTAGTAAAAAATGTACATATGTTAATTTTAGTGCTCAAAACACAATATAATATAAACGTCCATGGAATGGCAACAAAATAGGGTACCCTGAAATGTCCTTAGGCGACGCTTTAAAAGCCTGTACAGGTCATCAGTTTAGAGATATCCTTGAATTATTGCTTTCACTCTGTCGCACACGGTGATATTTAACATGTGTAGCATGATCGTTATTTTCGCATGCATGTGTAGCATGATTGTTATTTTCGTTTGTAGGCACGCATGTTTACGTGGGGGGGAGACTTCAACAAAAAAGGGAGCGTCGCTCCTGGTCCTATGCTGCAGGGAGGAGATTGGTGAAAAGATGTTTGCTGGTCTCCTTCCTCCCTTCCCACTGACACCTGGAATCTACCCCTGATGCAAGCAGTGGGCTGGCTCTGGGGAGGAGTTATACAAATGTCAAAATGCCTTACATAGTTACATAGTATTTGAGGTTGAATAAAGACATTAGTCCATCAAGTCCAACCTATTAGGATCTCATTCTAGGAGTACCTGCCCCCTCTCACCGCTCCTATTCGCCCTGTCTTTGGAGCCATTCCTCGGGCATATCAGATCTAATATCGATGTGACTGGGCTTAAAATGGGATCAGCGGAATACAAAGTATCTGCCTACGTGGATGACCTGATGTTCTCTCCCACCAGCCCAGTATTCTCCTTACCTAATCTTACATAGTTACATAGTATTTGAGGTTGAATAAAGACATTAGTCCATCAAGTCCAACCTATTAGGATCTCATTCTAGGAGTACCTGTACCCCTGTATATTACGGTCCCTTAAGAAATCGTCCAAAAGTTTCTTAAACAATTCCACATTATTTGCTGAAATCACCGCCTGTGGCAGTGAGTTCCAGACCCTAACTGTTCTCGCCGGAGCACTTGCCTTGACGTGTGGATGTCAGTCTAGAGTAGTGGGCATTACTACACTGGCTGTATTTGCATGCAGACTGTCCTAGGCAATGCCCACATGTGATGCTGAGTCTCCATGATTAATCTGGATACTCCTGGTCTTTCATAATCCTGATCTTGCTCACATTTTGTCACACTGTTTTGACTTTTTATTGTAAAGTCAGGCAGATTACCCTTATGGGTATTGTTAATGTTTACATATTCTTTATACTGTTGTATACTGAATACTGATTGAAAGGGGGACATTATTTTGTGGGTGTGGTTAAAATTGGTGTAATCAGTAGAAAGACCTCAGATTTCATTTTTTTTAGAATCAATATAAATTAGGCACAGGAAATAATATAAGATAATGAATCATTTAAATGCAACGGCCAGGTGTTTAAAGCACTGTTTAAAGGGTATGTAAATGTTAAATCTATTTCTGGTATGTTTGGCATTATGCCTCACTATAAACAGTTTTCTTAAGTAAATTGATTTTTGCAAATACAGTATATTGCAAAGGTTCTTACCTAGAGGTGCCACTAACAGCACTTCCTGTTTTAGGCTGACAATGCCAAGCTTCTACCTTATAATAAGCAGCATCGTTGTCGGCCTTATCTGACAGGCTTAAAGGAGAACTATGGGGTTATGGCTTTTCCCCATAGTTCTCCTTAGGGTAACGGGAGGACACAAACTAGTGTCCTCCCGTCACCCTAGGCTCAGTATACCTCGAGCTGTAGCTCGCGGTATACTGAGAAGCCGCAGTACACCGCGAGCTGCTGCTGGCGGTATACTGAGACGCCGCAGCTGAAGCGGATCCCGACAATTGTGCCGGGATCCGCACAGCTGCGTGACTGACAGCTGGCTCTGCCTATCCAGAGGCAGAGCCAGCTGTACCCGCCCCCCTCCCCCATCCGTTCCGCCAGTCAGCGCTGACTGTTCGGAGCGGGGAGGGGGGAATCCAGCCCCTCCCCTGTCACGGCAGAGAGCCGTGACAGGATCGAGAGGTGAGCGAACGCCGGTATGTGTTCGCTCCCCTCCCGATCTACTGAGCCGACCTGTGACAGTCTCATTGTCACAGGCCGGCTAGAACTATGAGGTGAGTGAAAAGCACTCACCTCATAGTTCTCCTTTAACAAGTCTATTTAAAGTGTATGTAATTGCTTTTTAAAAAAAATGTAAATAGAGTAGGGAAGGGTTACACCCTTTGTCAATTTTGTATTACTGTCTGTGGCTCTGCGGGGTAGATGTATCTCTGTTTTTCCTTGTGCCCATCATTACTGAGACAGTAAGTGAGGGAAAAATCTGGAATTGTCACTAGAGCAAGAAGTGAGGGAAAATCCTCCAAGGGGGATACATGTTCCCGTGACAACTCTGAGGGCCTTGTTTAAAAATACAGTGGTGACTTGCGTTGTACCACACCAAATCAACGTAGTTTACTACAAGGACACATAGAAAACAATTGTTTTCTATATGTCCCATTCACATTGCAAGACAGGTGTGATGGGTGGTGCACTGCAATAAAATGCAAGCATGGAGAACACTGGATGTCACCGCAGATTGTTGCACGGCAGCACAATGCAACATGCTGCAGGGCAGGAACATGAATGGAGTGTACAAATTGTACACTTCACATTAAGTTAAAAAAATGTAAACTGTGACAATACCAGAGCTACCACAATGCACTAGCTTATCTGCTGAAACACAGCGTTTTAGCATACGGGTTAGTGTGAATGGGCCCTCAAAGATGGGAATTTAGTTCACTTTGAAGAGATTTCCTCTCATTTCTTGTTGTGTCCCCAGGACAGGAAGTGAATGATAACCTCCCCAGTGGACACAGATGGCAAAAATGACCTGAGCGTTTTAACCCTTTCCTACTGTAGCTAATAAAAAAAAAAGAAAAAAGAACTTCTGATTTGCATACACTTTAACAAGCATGCACAGCAGGCTTAGGGTCGCTACCTTTTCTTCAAGCGTAACCCGAACACTCTAGCGATGCGCGGACATTTTTTGGGGAGAATGAGTTGTAGCTTATTCATATGTAAATACAGTAGGAGGCCAGTAGCCCCTATCTTCATTTTGGTTGCCCGTGTCTGCATCTTGTGTCCGGGTTTCTGCTGCCATGAAACCCGAACACAGCATTCAAAACCCGAACTGTCCTGGGTGAATCCTGGACAGGTGGCAACCCTAAGCAGGATTCACCCGGACAGTTCGGGTTTTGAATGCTGTGTTCGGGTTTCATGGCAGCAGAAACATAGTTACATAGTTACATAGTATTTGAGGTGTGTCCACTGTAAGAAAGAGCTGTTCCTGGCAGTGATCTCCAGGTGAGAAACTTTGCAATATTATTACAAAATAATATTTGAATAACCAAAAAGTATATAATGAGACATTATACCAAACATAATACATTATACCAATTAAAAAATTACAGGCAGAGCCAGATGTAATAAAATGCAAAAGTCTCACTCCAAGCAGCTGTTAAATGTGCCCATGCAGTAGTTATATAACTAATACATAATTTTAAAAAATTCTCATATATACACTCTTTGACATTTTATAAACCTCATTAAAAAAAAGAAAAACATTGTTAGGCCCACGTTTGACAGAACATGATGTTAAATTGTATGTGAAATAATTTACAATCAACTTAGCTGTTCTTTTATATGAATAAAATAAGCCAACATTGCTATATTTTACTTAACTTGAAGTGTGTTCTTTGTTTCTTCTTATAACTCATTTTTGGAAAAGTCACATGACCGCATATGTACTGAGCGGGTGTGTGATCCCTCCCGCAGATTCTGGGCAGTACAAAATTACAGCCCTGTCACTATCAATCATTCTCAGTGGGCTGTACGATGGGCGTTTCAGCTGTTCATGCCATCAGTTGACTACGGCTGCACAGGGTTCTGGGTGGTAATATCCATATCTGTCAACGCCACCATAGGTCTGAACCCAGCAAAAAAGGAGAAAGGAGTCTGGCACAGGGGTGGACTGACACACTGGGCCCCCGGGCAATATGAGTTTATGGGGCCCCTTTGTGCTCCACCCATATATAAGCCCCACCCACATGTACATTCTTGTGTTACAAGCATTTTTTTTCCATACTATTTTTTAAAAAACAGGTCTATTCACTAAAAAGTGAATTGCAGGGGAATTGGTAGGAGAATCTCAAAGCTAGACTAATATACAGTAGGCAATTTGGAAAGTGAGCTAAACGGCAGATTTTTTCTGGTTTGGCTATTTTGACCTATTGTGCCAATTATCCTGCATAGCAAGATAATTAGTAGGAGAATGGACAGGAGAACTGAATAATCTAGGACGGAGTGGGGGTTTGTGTACATATTGCATGTGTGATATGCAAACCCCCACCACCCCCCTGCTCCAGTGCGCCCATGACCAGAACCACTGCACGCAAACCTCAGACCAGCACAAATGCATGCAAGAGCTCAGACCAGCACCAATGCATGACAGACATCAGACCAGAGCCAATGCAGGACAAACATCAGACCAGAGCAGGACAGACATCAGACCAGAGCCAATGCAGGACAGACATCAGACCAAAGCCATTGCATGACAGTCCCAAGAACAGAACCAATGTAAGTAGTAAGAAATGCACAGAGTGGCAAATATGCAGCATTAAATAGCGCAGAGTTCAATAATAAGGAAAGCAAAGCTCAGCAGCAAGTAACGCACAGAACGCAGAGGTCAGAAGGTAGTAACACACAGAATGCAGAGTCAGAAGGTAGTAACACACAGAACGCAGAGTCAGAAGGTAGTAACGCACAGAACGCAGACTCAGAAGGTAGTAACACACAGAACACAGAGTCAGAAGGTAGTAACACACAGAACGCAGAGTCAGAAGGTAGTAACGCACAGAATGCAGAGGTCAGACGGTAGTAATGCACAGAACGCAGAGGTCAGAAGGTAATAACGCACAGAACGCAGAGGTCAGAAGGTAGTATTGCAGAGAACGCAGAGGTCAGAAGGTAGTAACGCAGAGAACGCAGAGGTCAGAAGGTTGTAACACACAGAACGCAGAGGTCAGAAGGTAGTAACGCACAGAACACTGAGGCCAGAAGGTAGTAACACACAACGCAGAGGTCAGAAGGTAGTAACGCACAGAACACTGAGGTCAGAAGTTTGTAAGGCACGGAACACAGAGGTCAGAAGGTAGTAACACACAGAACGCAGAGGTCAGAAGTTTGTAGCGCACAGAACGCAGAGGTCAGAAGTTTGTAACGCACAGAACAAAGAGATCAGAAAGAAGTCAAAGGAAATCAAGCCATGATTTATGTGAATCAGTAACGTTATTACAAAAAGCCAAAAATCTCTTTCCTACTGTTTCTGCTTGCACTGTTCACAATAGTTTGGCAATTCACTAACAGATTGCATCTGATGCTGTCTGGGAAGTAAATGTTCAACCAATTTAGCCTTATTCACATGTGACATGTGCTTAATATCAAAGTGACAAGATGCAAAAGAAGTATCATTTGTAGGTTTTTGCTGCGCCCGAGTGCCCGTATGGTCAGTCCGCCCCTGGTCTTGCATGATCATCCGGTATTTAGACTTCAATTAGCTAACATGAAAAAAGCAAGAATAATTTATGAAATAAACATTCACTTTAGAGTTGACTTTTGTTTTACACTTTAAACTGAGGTTTACTGAATAATGTATAAATGATTGTATGTTTGTGTATATTTCTTTTTAATATCCCTTCTTCCTCCAAGTTTTTGCTACAGTTTCTTCAATTTGTCATTGTTTTTATATATCACTTTCAGAGCTCTGCATGGTACCTTCTGTTGATGTCATAAGAAGCAAAGATGCAATATACTGTGATTTCAATAGAAGCAGAAATAATTTTTTTTTACACATTACTTAACAAGTCAGCATAACTTCGCCTCGCTAAACTAAGCTAAGCTAATTTACATTGCAAAAGCAAAATTTGTGTAGCTTAACCCTTTCGCTGCCAAGCCCTCCGGAACATTTTTCAAATCAGCTGGCCAAGCCATTTTTGAATTTTCTGCAATTTTTTCCTATTGATTTGATTTTCAACTGCTGCGTTGCTACCATTTGTAAAAGACCCCCAAACCATATATTTTCTGAAAGTGCAGGCCCGGTAGAATAAAAAGATGGTGATACTAAATTTGTAGTGGAGGACACAAACTAGCTTCCTCCCGTCACCCTAAGCTCAGAATACCGCGAGCTACAGCTTGTGGTATACTGAGAGGCCGCAGCTGAAGCGGATCCCAACAATTATGTCTGGATCCGCCCAGCTGCGTGAGTGACAGCTGGCTCTGCCTAACTAGAGGCAGAGCCAGCTGTACCCGGGCCCTCCCCCTTCCGTTCCGCCAGTCAGCGCTGGAGGATCGGAGCGGGGAGGGGGAATCCAGTCCCTCCCCTGTCACGGCAGAGAGCCGTGACAGTATCGAGAAGTGAGCGAACGCCGGTATGTGTTCGCTCACCTCCCGATCTACTGAGCCGACCTGTGGCAGTCTCATTGCCACAGGTCGGCTAGAACTATGAGGTGAGTGAAAAGCACTCACCTCATAGTTCTCCTTTAATGAATTAATCAAGTTGTGCTGCTTCAATCATCTAATCATGTGCAAGTAAAATTCTTGTTTTTTAAATTTTTCTTTGCACATGATTGGGTATTCTTTGCAAAGTGAATTTTCATTTTTTTCACCTAATTCACTAAGCTAAATGAACAATTCACTTTGAAAGTGAAGACCTTTAGCAAATCTGCTCCACGGATGTGCTCTGCCAAGTAGGCAGTAGACTCATTATCACTGCACTCGACTTAAAGGAGAACTATGGGGTCAGTGTTTTTCCCCATAGTTCTCCTTAGGGTAACGGGAGGACACAAACTAGCGTCCTCCCGTTACCCTAAGCTCAGTATACCGCGAGCTACAGCTCGCGGTATACTGAGACGCCGCAGCCGGAGCGGATCACGACTTAGCTGACGGGATCCGCCCAGCTGCGTGAGTGACAGCTGGCTCTGCCTATCTAGAGGCAGAGCCAGCTGTACCCGCCCCCGTCCGTTTCGCCAGTCAGCGCTGGCAGATCGGAGCGGGGAGAGTGGAATCCAGCCCCTCCCCCTGTCACGGCAGAGAGCCGTGACAGGATCGAGAGGCGAGCGAACCCGGTATGTGTTCGCTCACCTCCCGATCTACTGAGCTGACCTGTGACAGTCTCATTGTCACAGGTCGGCTAGAACTATGAGGTGAGTGAAAAGCACTCACCTCATAGTTCTCCTTTAACTCTTTGGCATCTTACAGATGCCGATAGTGTACACTGCACTGCAGGCAGAGTAGAAGGAGAAAAAAACAGTGCTAGAAAACAGGTAACAGAGTAAATAGGCCGAAGAGACATACCAAAAAACTTTACCTACAAGGCATTTTTTTCAATGTCCATTCTGTTTTAAGAAGACTATGGTTTCCTTAAAGGAGAACTATGAGGTGAGTGCTTTTCACTCACCTCATAGTTCTAGCCGACCTGGCACCCGCATTTAGCCCAATTCCTGCTGAATTAGGTGAAATTCAAGCCGTAGTTAGCCCTGCACGCACTGCCAGGCTGAACAGAAGTCGATTTAAAAATTGACTTAGCCAATTGCAAAATTACAGGCTGAACAGTGACAGTTTCCTATCAGGTGGAGCTATTGTTGGGCAGCGCTACTGTTGGGCGCTGGGAGTGCCGCGGCTGCTGAAAACAATAGCCAGCACTGGAGATTCAGTCTCCAGAGGTCAATTGAATACCCCAACCATACTAATCAGTGTTTAGTGCCTGCTGAATGAGACAAAGTCGAGCTGGGTATGGCTTGTCTAATTTACTGTAATTAAAAAACATAAAATATGGTCTACTGTTTCCTGTGAATGATTGAACTAATTAATCAGTTGGCGTAGGGAAATCTTTCAGAATACCATGCTGCATTTTGTATTAATAGGATGCCATTTACTTATTATGCTTGCTTTAAACCACCTAGTACAAGTTGTACATAGACTGTCCCTGCATTTTTACAATACCCTATGGGAGCACTGGAACTGGGGAAAGCCCAGTGGCACATGGCTGGCATGTTGAGAAGAGGGGCATGATTAGTTGATTTGGGTGTCTTGAAACACTCATGTGACACTGATGCATATGGGCTTGTGTCAGTATAGCAGGAGACTATGGGACAGAGCCATGTTTACCAGGGTGCCGCATTCCCTCCTCTTTAAACAACACTTTTTAAACGTCTGGGAACTGAGGAGACCAGTTGCTGGAGTTCTGAGAGGAATGTTGTCCCATTCTTGCCTGATATAGGATTCTAACTGCTCAAAAGTCCTGGGTCTTTGTTGTGTTTTTCGTTTCAAGATGCGCCAAATATTTTCAGTTGGTGAAAGGTCTGGACTGCAGGCAGGCCAGTTAAGCACCAAGACTCTTCTACAGCCATGCTGTTGTCATAGATGCAGTATGCGGTTAATCATTGTCCTGCTGAAATATGCAAGGCCTTCCCTGAGAAAGACAATGTCTAGATGGGAGCATATGATGCTCTAAAAACCTGTCTAAATCTTTCAGCACTGATGGTGCCTTTCCATACGCACTAATGTATACCATCAGAGATGCAGGCTTTTGAACTGAGCACTGATAACAAGCCGCATGGTCCCTAACCTCTTTAGTCTGGAGGATGCAGCACCCATGGTTACCAAAAAGAGTGTTACATTTTGATTCATCTGAGCACAGAACAGTCTTCCACTTTGTGACAGACCATTTTAAATGAGCTTTGGCCCAGAGAAGACTGCAGCATTTGTGGATCATGTTCAGATATGGCCTCTTTTTTGCATGATAGAACTTTAGCATTTTTGGATGGCAGGGCAAACTGTGTTCATGGACAGTGATTTTTGGAAGTATTCCTGAGTCCTTGCAGTGATGTCCATCACAAAATCATGTCTCAGTGCCATCTGAGGGCCTGAAGATCAGGCATCCAATATTACGTTTCAGCTTTGTCCCTTGCGCACAGAGATTTCTCCAGGTTTTCTGAATATTTTGATGCTATTATGTACTCTAGATCAGTGGTTCTCAACATGTGTAACCTCGGGACCCACATTTGTCCTCGGTCATTAAGTCGCGACCCAAGTTGCACTGCAATGTTCCATGTTGCGGTACTGCGATTTCCGGTGCAGGCGATCGAACTATGGAGGTGGGAGGTGCGTTTGGGTTGCCATTACGGAAACTGGAGTGTATCCTCATCCTGGGGTACAGTGTGTGCTGCTGTGCTGTGATGGAGCTTCATCCATATGTGTATTGCTTGTAAAGCTCCCTTGCTTTAGAGGTGCCTGTAGAGGTGCCAGGAGCCAGAATGTGATGAGCTGTAAGCAATGCACGTATGGATGGAGCTCCCTCGCGGCCATAGCTCCACCTCACCTCAAGTCAACGCTCGGCACCGGGGCATCATATTTTGGAACGGCTGCTCGGTGCGAGAACTAACAGTGCTTCTCTAGGGGGAGGCTGAGGAACCTTTCGCCTATAAAAGTGGAAGGCTTGTGGTGACCCACTGGACATGGGGCCGTGACCCACTTTTGGGTCACAACCCACCAGTTGAGAACCAAGGCTCTAGATGATAATATATTTAAAGTCTTTGCAATCTTACGTTACATAGAAACATTATTCTAAATGTTTTCGATAATTTTTAGACACAGCTTTTCACAGATTGGTGAACCTCTGCCCATCTTTACTTCTGAGACACTCTGACTCTCTAAGATGCTCTTTTTATACCAAATCATGTTACTGACCTGTTGCCAATTAACCTAATTAGTAGCAAAATGTTCCAAGAGTCAGGCTGCTTAACTGACCTGCCTGCAATCCAGACCTTTCTTCAATTGAAAATATTTGGCGCATTTTGAAATTAAAAATTTGACAAAGAAGACCCAGGACTGTTGAGCAGTTAGAATCCTATATCATGCAATAGTTGGACAGCATTTCTCTCCCAAAACTCCATTGTTATTAAAAGGAGAGAGGATGCTACATTGTGGTAAACATGGCCATGTCCCAACTTTTTTGAGACGTGTTGCTGCCATCAATTTCAAAATTACCTTATTATTTTCTTAACTACATCCAGGCCGGCCGTTGTGAAAAAACGGCCGGCCGGGAGCTCTCTAGATCTGAGCGGCGTCTTTAGACGTCTGCTCAGCCACGCCCACTCGCGTGTGCGAAATACAGAAATGTTTCAAACAGGCAGCGATGCATGTTAAAGGATGCATAGTTCTCCTTAGGGTAACGGGAGGACACAAACTAGCGTCCTCCCGTCACCCTAAGCTCAGTATACCGCAAGCTACAGCTCGCGGTATACTGAGACGACGCAGCTGAAGTGGATCCCGACAATTATGTCTGGATCCACATAGCTGCATGAGTGACAGCTGGCTCTGCCTATCTAGAGGCAGAGCCAGCTGTACACGCCCCTCCCCCGTCCATTCCTCCAGTCAGAGCTGGAGGATCGGAACGGGGAGGGGGAAATCCAGTCCCTCCCCTGTCACGGCAGAGTGCCGTGACACGATCGAGAAGTGAGCGAACGCCAGTATCGCTCACTTCCCGATCTACTGAGCCGATCTGTGACAGTCTCATTGTCACAGGTCGGCTAGAACTATGAGGTGAGTGAAAAGCACTCACATCATAGTTCTCCTTTAGTTCTCCTTTAACATACAAGTGATCCACCAGCTATAGAGACGGCGGATCGCTTGTATGAGCTGCCCACTCGTGTCCCCCCCCCTCCCTCCAACACCCCCCTCCCGTTATCACGCTGGTCCCAGGCTCCGCTGTGCCCTGTGCGAGCCATGGACCAGCATAGTGCCTCTGCCACATGGGATCAGAGGGAGATCAGTACATGATGTCCATCAGGTCCCCTCTCCACTGTCAGAATGCGGAAGTGATGTATATTACATTACTTCCGCATTCTTCTGTCACTCTCCAGCTTCGGACGCTGAAGAGAAGCTGATGAAGCAGATCTCTGCTTCATCAGCTTCTTCAGGGGGGTCCTAGGTGACATTAGGGGTCTTGGAGACCCCTGATGTCTCCATAAAGAGGACCTGTCACATATTTTGCTATCACATAGGGGAGTTTCTTAGCCCCCTATCTGATAGCAATAAAGTTAAGTGAAAAAAAAATAGGAAAAAAAATTAAAGTTTTCCAAAACAAATTTAAAGTTACACAAAAAAAGAATTAAAAAAGAAAAATGTTTAACCACCTGCTGTCCGGCCGTTGTAATTAAACGGCCGGACAGCGGCTTCTTGAATGCAGGAGGGCGTTTTTAAACGCCCCGACCCGCTCGTGCCTGCCGCTAGGCGACGCGCACGAACGGGAAATCGGCTAAGAAACGCCCCTATGTGATAGCAAAGATATGTGACAGGTCCTCTTTTTGGAGACATCAGTGGTCTCCAAGACCCCTAATGTCACCTAAATCCCTTATCTAAACACTCCCCAATATAAATACCAGTTAGAAAGATTCCCACAAATGTGAATCTTTCTCCTCTATTTCATACATGTCATACATACATGTATGAATCCTCTATTCTATTCAGAAGAAATGTCAAACATACATACATGCATGTTTAAATTAGATGCAGCAGAGGTTTTTATGCATGTGTACTGCATGTTTTATGCATGTGTTTATCCATGTGCACTGTACTACTTGTTTACATATACTTATTTATTATAATGTTATTTATATTGACCTCTTTTGAATAAGAAAACCTTTTTTTTAAAGCGGTTTAAACTTACCTGTGTTTTCCCCTCGCGCTTCCGTCTGAAAATCTGAAAATTCTCGGGTGGCTGCAAAGCATCTTGGGGCTGTTCTGATTTTCGGCCGGGAGACGAGGAGAGATGCAAGGTAAGTCTAAGGGCGGCGTGCACCCGCTTGCAGACACCGTGGGACAGGAAGTACCAGCAAGGACAGAGAAGTCAGCGCTGGATCGGAGAGACAGATAAAAACGACAGGAAAAAAGAAGATCGGATTAAGAAACATCATTTAAGGTAAGTGCTTTAATTAACATTGGGGGGGAGGGAAATTTTTTTTTTACTTTAATGTTAATTTAACTATTTAGTCCTTATTACCTATACACATGCACTATATACATTTATTCACTGCCCCAATAGGATAAATTATGTCATAAGATATTACTGACAACTTGTATCTTTCATGTAAGGCTATGAACAATTATACTTACATTTACCTACACAACATTAATCTATCATCTTTTCTATTATGGCTACACTACTAAAATATAATTTCTACATATTTTTACATATGATTACACTTATGTATACCGTATATACTCGAGTATAAGCCGTCCCGAATATAAGCCGAGGTACCTAATTTTACCACAAAAAACTGGGAAAAAGTATTGACTCGAATATAAGCCGAGGGTGAGAAATGAGGCAGCTACTGGTAGATAGATACCAATAAAATTACATGAATATTTATTTAAAAGAAAAATAACCTAGCTCTGTAAGTGAAAAAGGGGGTACAGGGCTACATATCATGTACTACGGATCATTTAACCCATTCATATTAGCAGAGGATAATTGTAAATCTATTGTTCAGTGCATTCTATATGTAGTATATAGTACGGCTCAAAATATCTGAAACTTGCACCGCAAAACGCGCATCATACATGCATATTTTGAACGCTTAGGTGGGAACCCAGCCTAAAGGAGATTTGTTTTGTCCTTCTCCTCCCCATTATTCTTCTGCTCTCCCCTGTGGTCCCCCCATCCAAGTGTCTTGTTTGGCCTCCGATGTTGTCCGGCTCATTCTGCTGTTCAGTCTACTAAAGTTGCAGTTTCTTTATGATTGTTATCTATGTTATTACTATTCCAATTTGTAGTGTCCATGTTTGATGCTTATCATACTTTGGAGACTAATGTTTGGAATATTTTGAAGAGTTTTTTAGGATTGAAGTCCTCTTGAAGAAGCCGCCAATGCAGCAAAACATGTTGAGGCACCTAAAAGCAGCAAAATTACCTTGCAACAGATCTACAACCAACTACCAGATTACTGCCACACAATCTGTATTGTATGATATATGGACAGAGCATAAACTGTATACGATATATATAGTGTAACAATTTTTTTGAGACTTAAATTAAAATATTTTCAATATCTTACTAAGTTTTCAGTGAGAGCTATGTTTTCTTTAAAGCCGTCCTCTCCCATTCGCCTGCATACTTGGGTTTGGTAAAATGATCATTTGATCACGTATATGTATGGTCAAGATGGTCTACTGAAGTTCAAACCGAGCATCTGAATGGGGAAGAAAGGTGATTTAAGTGACTTTGAACATGGCATGGTTGTTGGTGCCAGACGGGCTGGTTTAAGTATTTCAGCAACTGCTGATCTACTGGGAGTTTCATCCACAACCATCTCTAGGGTTTACAGAGAATGGTCTGAAAAAGAGAAAATATCCAGTGAGCGGCAGCTCTCTGGGCAAGAATACCTTGTTGATGTCAGAGGAGAATGGCCAAACTGGTTCAAGCTGATAGAAAGGCAACAGTAACTCAAATAACCACTCGTTACATCCGTGGTATGCAGATGAGCATCTCTGAACAAGCAACACATTGAATCTTGAAGCAGATGGGCTACAGCTACAGAAGACCACACCGAGTGCCACTTCTGTCGGCTAAGAACAGGAAACTGAGGCTACAGTTTGCAAGGGTTCTCCAAAATTGTAAAATAGAAGATTGGAAAAAATGTTCCTAGTCTGATGTGTCTCGATTTCTGTTGCCACATTGGGATGGTCGGGTCAGAATTTGATATAAACGACATGAAAGCATGGATACATCCTGCCTTGTATCAATGGTTCAGGCTGGTGGAGCTTCGCATCATGGATGTAAAACTGACAAATCTGCAGCAACTGTGTGATGCTATTATGTTGGTATGGACCAAACTCTCAAATAAATGTTTCCATCACCTTGTTGTATCAATGCCACGAAGAATTAAAGCAGCTCTGAAGACAAAAAGGGTCCAACCCAGTACTAGCAAGGTGTGCCTAATAAAGTGGCCAGTGAGTGTAGATCCTAATTAAAGCCCAACTCTGCACCGTTAAAGAAAACCTGAATCTATACCTTTTTTTCCAGGTGTCTTTACTCCAGTGGCATGATGTCACAGCTCCTTTTCATCCTCTCCCCATACCCCCCCTACCCCCCCGGCATTGGGTGTAACCTGAATGCTGCACAGAGCTTTACTCTCTTGTGAGTCCAGAGGGGGCCTATAATGCTGGATACCATTCAATTCAGAAGAGAAGCGGTGCTGGATAGCTGTATTGGTAAGTCTGCAGGGAACAGCAGTGGAGAAGGGGTGAGCAGCTGGGCTTTAAGCAAGTACTTCTGTACAGTGAACATGGGCTGGCCAAGAAAGCAGCAATGCTGACCCAAGAAACAGTAATGCTAAGCATAGTAATCTGACTTGAACAGGGGTGTGTATATCACAATAGGAATTTGCTGTACAGTTGCAGATGTTTTTGTATGTACTATATGTACTATACTAAGAAATATTTCAGAAATTAATTTGTGTAGCAAAGCTTTTTCAGACATTTCCAAGTGTGCATGTATGTTATAAAACATTGCTTTGTATCATTCTCAACCTTGGATATCTTGGTTTGATCACTGAACTGTGACATCCATGGGTAACATTCCAGCACCTTGTTCACTTTTCTGTTCTTCCTACATTCTTCATCTCGCCCTTTTGTGGGTAGACATTTCCATGGCAACGCTATCCTCTATACTTTTGAAATTACACTCTAAATTGTTAACTAAGTCGGGTATGAGCACGGCTCGGCTTTATTTAGTAACACCAATGGTTTAAAATGTGCAAACATGTGTCTGAGTATATATGCCTTCTATGCTATGCACTGTTATGTATTCTTAAGTCACTTAACATATTAAAATTATGTAAGATATGTTAATTACCTCAAAAAGTATTATTTGAAAAACAAACATTTTAAATATTTGATAAGTTTTATTTTTTAATTTGTACTTTTACAACTGTAGGTTTTACACACAAGTTTTATTGCGTGAACAGCAGCCAGTAAAATAACACAACACAGTTAAATATTACATTTGATTTATTTGATGCTTATTTATGCACATATAGATATTGTTTTTATGAATATATATTTAGATTTGGAGAAAATGTAAAATAAGGAAGCTATGAATTGAATTAGGCAATGCCTCATGACTTATCTCAAAGACTGTCACAATCCGTGTGCTTTGTATAGTATTACTATGAAATAAAATACTTCTAGATCAATTTATAAATTACACATATATAGAACTGGTTTATAAATATTTTTAGGAAAGATAAATTGGTCTTTGATATAAATGTCAATGCAGTGATAGAATTAAAGTAAATCTACTGGAGTAAAATCAGACTTGCATCTGGTGAATGATAGCATAAATGATTATCACATACGTTTTTTTCTGGGAAGTGTAGGCCATCCATCTTGACTTTCTAACTGTGGTGCAAATGCATGCCCTCTAATTCCATCCCAGGTTGCAATGCCCTTGGTCTGAGCAGCTTATAAGCAGGTTTGGGCATTGCAAAATGGGGGGCATTTGTATGGGTATGCAAGCAGTGGCTTTCAGAAAGTTAATAGCATAGCCATTTTAGAAGAACTAACAGTGGCACTGGAGCTGCAGATCAATACAGAAAAAGTATTCAATGTTAACAGCCTGATTTATTACATCTGCTATCATATGTGTTCTGTAAACCTAGG